>NW_017257479.1:1200526-1219988 GCF_001594055.1 Mycetomoellerius zeteki
CCTCGGCGAGCTCGTCGAAGGACAGCGTAATAGCATTGTCCAGATCCTTTCCCAGTTGTTTGAAGGTGGTTTTGCCAAGCCAATCGGCGAGATCGTTGCGATTTAGCTGTCGAAGTCGGTGTACAATCGCTGCGTGCGTCTTTCCCCGGCCCTCCTCGGGAGAACTATTCCAATGAAGCAGTTGACGCAGACACGGGATCTCCTCGTCCACTTTACGCTCTTTTATTCGCGGGAATGATTGAATGTTAATTAAATCATTCGAAGGGTAAATGAAATTATTAATAAGAAAGTCTTGCGATGTAAGATTACATAGAAAGAACGATTTTGCTGAAGATCTAAAGTTTACCTACAGATCTAAAAATAACTTTGTTGAACTATTAAAAAATTATGTAGGACACTTAAGATGCAAATTACTAGAATGATTAGAATGTCGAAACTTTTGCAGCGTTGCTTATCACGCTTGAGTTTCCTACTCTTTAAATTCTTTAAAATCTCACTGTAAAGAGTGAAAATTGAACCAGTCTTGAAAAAGAGCGGCTCAATTTTTAATATTTGAATGAGATTTCACTCTTCACAGTGAGATTCACTGTAAAAGTTTTAGAGAGTATATATAATTATTTGGATGGTCTGACAAAATTGTTTTCCGATTTGTATCCACCTAAATTTTTAGATACTTCACCAAAATCGTTCTTTTCGTGTAAAACCACGGAAAGGAGAGCTGACCTGCTGCGGCCAAGTTGCTTGGCAAGTCATAAGTCGTATAATGAAGCGCGGCGATTAATCGCCTACATTCGACCGGGTTCAGTCGAGCTGCGAGATACTCCAATTCGCTCAGATTCACATCTATCGTACCGTGGATTCTTAAGACAAAAATTATCGCAATGATTACAACATAAATACCGATCGCCCGCATTTTTCTTCAAACAAGACGTTACAGAAAGAGAAAGAATCGTGCAGATAAAAACAAAAGATCATTCTGTTATAGCATGTTTTTATTTCTTTTCAATTCGGAAAGATGTCTCATTTTCGTTGCCTCGTTTACTTATGGATTAACCTTCTTCGCGATCTCATCGTATTTGCCTCGTTCTTCGTCTCTTTTTCTTTTTTCTGTAACATTTGTAGCAAGGAGTCGGTGACGCGGTCTCCAACCTTTCCGCCCTCACCGGTTCCTTTGGGATAATCGGCGCGGTAACTTCCGTCGCCTGTATCAAGTCCGGCGACACGGTTCTCTTCTTTTTTCGCAACTTCTTTCGTCCTTCCTCGATGTCGGGAGGGAAATACTTTCTAAACGTATTTTTACACCCTGATCAGTCGCTTTTTATATTTTATTAAATCTCGGAATCGTGCTGAGAATCACATCGTAGATAATAGTTTTTTTTTATATACTGACTCCTTTTTCCGTCTCCCTGTCAGCTTATCAACGATCCTCGCACACTTGTTTCTCACAAACAGGGTGCAGCAGCAAGTGCAAATTATAATCGCGATTATAATGCCACCGATGACGTGTATGGACAAGGAGATCGCCTGGCGTCCTAAAATACATCGTGCCAACCACGAATGTCATCGCTCCGGAATCCTTCGTTCGACTTACCTGATAAAATATCGTGAATGGTCACGTTGGTATTATTCATTCCTCGTTTTTTCAAGAGTTCTCCGTATCATCCTGTCCTATCGTTTCGGCAAACGTTAGTAGAAAACAGTAAGGGTAAGCAATTGACATTTCACGGTTAGGCGAATCGAATAACGCACATTTGGCTAACATCACGTTTTGTTGATGTTGCACAATCTGATCGATCAAAAAACGAAGTTTTTAAAATGATTGTAGAAAAAGAGAGGTTGAGAGAAATATTACATATTATAACATGTTAGATTAATGAAACAAATTTAGTCAATAAAGTTAAAAACTTTCAATAAAATGACGAAACTCAATATTTTCTTCTATGTAGAAAAAAAACTTTTAAATGTCTCTAAAAAACTTTGGTTTTCTCCTAACTTTATTTAATGTAAAACTTGATGGAAGGACATTTTTCGCACTAATTTCATACAAGATATATTTTATTGTTACGTGAAACATATATATGTACAAATCTCATCACAATATTGCATCATATTGATCTCGTTAATCACAACTTTTATTTCTTAAAATGCTAATATAATTGCAAAAAAAACTGCTAATCTCCGTCGTGCAAAAAGTTATATATATATTATATATATAAGTTTCGTTAATATCATCTTGCAAAAAATATATCGTCATGATTGATTAAACTTTTCGATAGATATTATTTTCAAAAAGCGATATATAATACGTGCCACAGGTTTATCATTTACAATTAAAAACTCGCGATTGTGTTTGAGCATCTCAATTTGTGTACACTTCGTAGATTCTCGAAAAGATCAAGTCCAAGGTTTTCTTCCAAGCCTCTTGCACCTCTGACGTATATTGCTTTCCGAATAAAGAGGGGAACGCTCCTAGTATCACCTGTTTCAAATTCTGAAAGATATTTATTACAATTATTTATGACAATTATTATATCTTAAGATAAAAACATACAAATAGAATTAATGATTGCATTTAATAGAATTAATAATAGAGTCAAATGGAGTCAAATAGAGTTAATGGTTGCGTTTAATAGAAAATAACTGATCAATGAGCGCGCACTTAATTTTCTCTACTGAAAACAGCCAATATTGATCTGATAAGTATTAGTATACAAGATGAAACACTTATTTCGTGAAATAATTTTATACAAGAAGCAAAGATAATTCATTAATATTTATGATCTTTTTACATCTATAAAAAAACTTTTATATTTAAAAAATATGTATTTAAAAATAAAAAAAATATATGTTTATAAAATTATTTACATAAAAAGACAGTAAGAATGGATCGAAGTTCATAAACAAAATTTTAGATATAAGATATATTGATGTTACGTCATTGAAAAAAAAATGTAAAAGATAAAAAAATAAACATTTACTTACCTCAAACTGCTGTGGTGTTTGTCCTCGAGCTTTGTGTTTTTCGGTAAAATTAATTAAGCTCGCTTCCATCAATTCTGGATCGTGCATTTGTTCAATCACTTTGCCAAGCGTTGCTACGATATTAATGCAGTGCGCTTGAAACCTTTTATTTTTCGACAGTTCATCGAGAGGGATGTCCTTAAACGACTTAAATTCTTTTTGACTTTCTGGATATTGTTTGAAAAAGCTATAAAAAATGATTTCAAGTTACGTGTTGAATTCGCGAATAAAACGAGTAGTTTTGAGGAAGTGATTAAGATGCAAGTCGTTTAGGGCTGATCCATCGTTGAAATTATAATATAAAAATGAAAAATTAGAGAAATTTTGTTACATTATGTATTAACTGTAAAGATAAATAATGATGATAAGAACGTGATTCCTCGTTGTTAAAAAGCAGAAGCAGAAGTTAATATGAGTGAGCGCAACTTAAATTAATTACTCTGTAAGTACATATGATTTACAATATCATGAAAGAGACTGAATTTTCTTAACGCATCATTTTTAAAAATGCTCTTTCGCTTTTTATACGCGTTTCAATATAAGACAAGCCTAAGATTTATAACTTTAAACTATCCGAATTTAAATTTAGACTTGATTACATTATCATAAGTTGACGTTTTAATAATGTTAATATTTTGCATTCGATATTATTTAAATTATTATAATATTTTATAGATAGAAGATGGAACAACAAAACATTATATAGCAAAAGCCAATTACTTGCATTTAACTGCTAAGTTAATAGTATTCTAAAACTGCGTAGGTGTGAGGTACGCATATTAAAGCCAAGAACTTTAATTTTTCAGAAAATTTTGCAAAATCCCCGTTTTTTCCCTGATTTCCCTGACCGTTTTTAACGAGGGGGTAACCACTGAAACAGTATCCTACAGATTACACGATTTCATTTGATTTCATACGATTTCATCGGATGACAAATAATTTTCTTCACTATATATGAAGTCATTTGGTAAAATAAATGATTTTATCTAATATTACACAATTATTTCTCGTATTGCATATATAATTATCGGATTGTACATCGCAATTTTATAATAATTTCTGAGACTTTGTTCCACACTTTGTTACATTAAGTAAAGATTATCCCCTCGGTTTTCAATTTCCCTGATTTCTAATTTTGTGGCAACCTTGATATGTGTTAGAGGGATAAGTTGTAAATAGCTCCTATCACAAAATAGTCAACGCAATATGATTGCAAGATGTCGCAATAATTTACCCCGGTGTCACATGTGATAATAAAAGCAACGTTGAAATTTTCATAGCGCGCATTCTGCCGCATCTTTTGCGACGCACCGCGACGCAATGCGCATTAACAAACGCGAATGGTTTCGACGAGACGTGAGGGTGTTAATGACGAGGTCCGTAGTGCGTGACATGGATTTTTTATCATGCACCAGATATATACGTTTCGGCGAATCATTAAATGAATGGCTTGTTAGAATGCGGAAGTACTTCTTGAGCGAGGAAGCTTCGCGTTGAAAGAATTTCTTAACGCATCGCGGCTATCGCTCACTATGAATGAGTTTGCATTAAACCATTTTATTTCTATCTAATTATCTAATTAAGTAAGTAAATATTTAGCTAAGACTGAAAATAAGATTTCTCTTACTTCGATTTATTCTCATCGGTCCAATTTCGTATTATAATTCTTGTATTTTACATTAAAATCTTTTATAAAAAACATTATTCTCGAGGTCTTTTACTAAAGATTGCGTGATTTTATCGGCGCGGTTATTTCTGCGATCTTCGCTTGATCAAAGTTACAAGTACAAATCTAGTGAAAAGTGTGTGTGGAGCGAATGAAAAAAACGGCGGATGAAAAATTCATTCACACTCACGCGAGTACGAGGGCGACTCCGACCGACTCTTCGTTTTTACGAACGATCGCCCATGTATTCTGCACCAGTCTCTTTTGCTTCTCGGTCAGGCCGAGTTTCTCGTCTAATTTATTGTCGTTCAGAAAGAAATCAAACAGACCACGGAACAGCGCCATGTTCGCGTCAGCGTGCGGGAACAGAGCCTGATCTATGGAAAACAATTGCATCGTTGATCAGATGATTATTCCACAAATGATCTTCACAATGGGAGACTTAACTTCTCGTTAAGAACAGCTAAAAAAATTTACTCGTATATGCGGTATTAATGTTAAATGTAATAGACGGTAATTCTTTAATGTTTCTTTGCAAAACTTGATGATCAAGCAATCACGATTTAATCGCGTGTATTCTCTAAATTTTTTGGAGTCGAATCTTACTTTAAAGAGTAAAATCTCACTCTTTAGAGAGTGAGATTTCCAAAAAATTTAGAAAGTATTTTTATAATTAATGTCTAATGAAGGATGAAATCAAAAGTAATTTCAAAGGAAGATATGAAATATTTGGATGAAATAGCGTCTATTTTTGTCGTATCTTAAATATTAATTCTTTAAAAATAATTATATTCAAATTTTCATATTTCTTACAGAAATCCAACATTAACTAATTTATTACTGGAAGACAATTAATTATCTATTTGAAGAACTTACTTTAAATATTAAAGCAGCGAACAACAGTGCTTTTAATACTTAAAATAAATAATTAATTACTGTCTTTCAATATTAAATTGGTTCGTATTAGATTTCTATAAGGGACATGAAAATTGTACGACACTGAAATATAGTAGAGAAAAACGTGAGAAAATATATCGTTATATTGAAAAAAAAAAAATTTTTTTTCCATATGAAAACAAGCGTTATCTCTGAATATGTAAACTGCTTCGGCATTATATAAGCAACAGTAATCTCGATTTGCGCATTCGCTAAAAAGAGAAAAACGCCCTTTTTAATATGCAAGATTTGCACGCATGTTGAATGTTAACCAATTGAAGATTATTTATTACGCGACACAAACAGATCATTGCAACAGATGGTTTTCTCGCGTTCTCCGAGGTCAATTAATAAAATTCACGCGAAGATCACGATTGTACGATAAAATATTTAACAGTAAGCTAATAAAGAAAATGAAAGGAGCGACGAATTCAAAGCGAGATCAAGCGTCGTTCGAGCGTTTGTACGAGCGACTCTCGTTCGCGACATCAATTCAGCCTCTGCTAATGCTTTTGAGGCTTCCATGTGTATACCTTCTATACAAAAGCTATACGTTTCGCGAGTTATCTTCGTGTCCAGATTTACCATTACAGTGCCAACGTTTCGTGAACATTGCAGTTCACTTCATCATGAGGACACAGCCTGATACAAAACATTGGCATTGTAATAATGGATCTGAACACGAAGACAACCCGCGAAACGCATAGCTTCTGCAATTAAAGCTCAGTTTTCACAACTCACGGTTAACTCTTGATCGAGATTCAACTTATTTCTGATCTCTTTCCAATTCTAGCGTTAGAAAGAGATGAGGAATAAGTTAAACCACGGTAGAGTTAAGAGTTAATCATGAGTTGTGAAACTGGGCCCTAAGCCTTTCTTTTTCTCTCGATTTCAGTATCGCAATTGCTTAAATCGCTCGTGAATGAAGAGATAGAGCGTGAAAGATAACTGAGCTAATACCAGAGGCAGAGCGAGGAAGAGAAACGGGGCGGCTGGAAGCACTGCGCGAGCGACTATACGGACTGACACGATGAGGCCTCGCTTATCGAGAATCGTATCAATTACGTTGTAATTCAGTACGATATGTCACGTGCCACGCGTGCACTGGTCAAACGGCGACTACTCGATGCCGGCGGCCGATCTAACTATTTTAAAGTCGTCCCCACTCCACTTCCGAAGATAACCCGATGGAGGAATTGCGTTACACGCGAGACGTTTCCATAAGACAAACTCCGTAAGCTGGACTATCTTTAGAAATCTCGATTGAAGGATTGAACAATAATAGAAAATACACATCGCTGATAACGAGCGGTAGGATTATTCCTCTTTCGACTATTTTATTAATTGAATCCAGCAGAACGACAACTGTGTAGTGAAATTTGTTTCGTCTGCCGATTTGGAGACAAAAGTATGCTATCTACTTGCATTTGTAATATTTTACTTAAATTAAAGTTTTAAAAAACGAAATAATCCTTATTTCTGTAATATTTTATTTTATATTCATGCAATTAATTTTAATTATATTTTTAGAATCTTTCATAAAAGTTTTGAATAATGCGCATTTAACCATACAGCATAGAACTTGCAGCAATATCCTTGCAATAACGCTGCAATGTTGCTGCAACTTTTGTGCTGTAGGGATAAATATTTTATATATTACATATATATATTAAATTTATTAATATTTATGTACATAATTTTCACGATTTTGCAATATTTCTTATAAATTAAAAAATATAGAATTCTAACATAAGATACTTTTTTCATAACTACAACTACTTTTATTTGATGAAACTTATTAGAAATTAATATTATACGGCACAAAATTTTGCAGCAGCATTGCTGTAACGTTTGCAATGTTACTACAATGTTACTAGAATATAAATGACTACGTTTCGTAGAGAAAGCAGCTTTGCAGCTGCAGTAAAACTTTTTAATATAATTAATTTTTTTATCTTTAGTTCCTCATCTAAGTGTATATAAATCAATCGTATTACAAGAATTTTATGATATATGCAAAACCTTCTTTGCTGAACACAACCATATTACAGTGTTCAATTATGCTACAATATTATTGGAACGATCCGTGCTGTATGGATAATACTAAAACAATTAAAAGTATAAAGACTATATACAAAGTATATAAAGTATACTGTATATAAAGTATATAAAGACTAACAGGATTATATATATCTCTGTATAAATATATACCCCATACAACGCGCGCAGTTCTTCAAAGAATTTAAGGACGTTTAAATTACACTGAAAAAAATGCATGTAATTTTACATGGAAATTACATGTATATGACTGGAAAATTATCTAAATATTACATAAATATGCTTGGAAATTTACTGGAAATTGTAAATTTCCAATCATATTTAGGCAATTTTCCAATCATGAACATGTAATTTCCATGTAAAATTGCATTTTTTTCAGTGTAGGGCTCGCTATTATACGTTTAAACGAAAACACGTTTACACGTATAATTAACATATCCGTTTATTAGAATCGTTTTTCTAAATATTTTCACTTTTTTTATAATATAAACGTTTATCCCTTTATTAAGGAGTGTGACGAATTGAGAAAATGCAAAAAATTCGATTTTTAATTTTATTAAAAAACGTTAAAATATTCGAAAAGATATTTTTCATAGATGGATATGTTAAATATACATGTAAATGTATTTTCGTTTAAATGTATAATAAAACACGTATATTCGGAAAAATGTTTCTTTCATAAACGGATATGCTAATTAAACGTGTAAACGTTTACCTTCAAGTAAACGTTTTTTTTAAAGCGAATGTAAACGGATAAACGTTTTACGTTTACACGTATCTTCGAAAAACGGAATAAAATTAGAGCCCTAGTTTAAATCCTTAAATGTTCCCTCGGAGAATTAAACTTCGAAATTAATTAATTCTTTCCGAAAAGGATTTAAATCCAGAGAACTTTGATGAATATAACTAATAGAATTATTTTTTCACATACTGGTGATAATCGCGCGTCATTTATAGCACTGTCGTTGCAGTCGAAGTAAGGGACGATTCGTAATGGCCGCCGAGCTTGTAGAAGTGAATAACCGGTGAAGTCGCGGCGTTATCGTTTGATGCCGATCGCGACACACGATGTTTTGTGTTATAGCAAAATAATTTCGAGAGAGATTCCTCGCGCACGAGAATCTCACTCACTTTTAGACGATCGCGAAAAACACAGAAACGTTTCGAACGCGGGTCATCGAACGCGACACCGTTGCGACCGGCGTTCCGTGACTGACCAGGATTCGAAACGTATCGAAGTCATTGCGATTCTCGAAATATCGAAGCGGCGGGCCAATCGTGAGACAATCGGCTGTGTTCATTCTAATCACCCTTTTCGCGCTCGGTATTTTGTATGCATGGCATGATGGCATTTAGCTCTAATTATATATAATAAAATAAATAAATAATAATAATTAGTTAATCGATTAATTCAATTCGCATTATACGTACAATTTATTGTCTCTGATTCGGTTTTTTTGTACACAAAACGATAAAATTGTCCGATATTAATATTAATAATTTGGTAATTGTTTAGAATACCATACCCCATCTAAAATCTTAATAAAAATACACTCATTCGACGCGTTTTCACTCAAAATGAAAGAATCTGGTAAAAAAATACGGTGGTCGGCCTTGTGAACCGAGATATTGAGCGTTGAAGTTTGATATTTTAGAGGTTAAGATATCCGTCATCTCCACTCGATACAGCGCTATGTATACGTTCTGCTTTAATTACACAAATTCACTGCTTTAAGCACACAAATTATTTGCATTAACAGTGAATTTGTGTTTTTAAAGCAGTGAATTTATATTTTTAAAGCAGTGAATTTGTGTAATTAAAGCAGAACGTATACATAGCGCTGTATTAAGTCGAGATGACAGATATCTTCTCTTAATATCTCGGTTTACGAGACTGTCGCATTTTTTTGCCAGATTCTTTCATTTTGAGTGAAAACGCGTCGAATGAGTGTATTTTTATTAAGATTTTAGGGATATATGGTATTCTAAATAATTACCAATAATTTTATTAACAAAATAATACAGATTCTGCTTAATAAATTAATCGTCAAATCAATTAAATTAGTCAAAGTCGTTAATAAAATGTTGTGTCGATCCGATCGAGGATTGGCGTGATTCAAACTCGAATAGCGATATTGCGATTCTCGAAGTACTAAACATAAATACCGATGTCCTTAGCGATATGCCGCTTGATGATGCTTGATAGTGATTTATTCTCCAAACGAGACCGAGTTTCCATTTAAGAAGAACAAAGAGTAGAAAGAGTAGAAACTGCGAATATACAGCCATTTATCATAACTGTGATTTATTTTGGGTGATTATTCTGCGATCCTGTGCTTTTGAGGTTAGTTGTTAAACGTGCTCTTCTAACTTTTCTTTTATTACTCTTTGGTTGTATTATATTACTGTCATCTCATTATAAAAGATAAGATTAAGATTTCATAAAAGAAGCAAAACTTCCTTTCTTTTCTTATTAAAGAAATTAGTGTTTGTTTATATTTATTTCCAAAATCGTTCTGTCATAATAAGAAATAAATTGAAAGCTTAATAAATTGATATGGTTTGGGCATTTCTTGTTTCAGTACTAACGAAGAAATTATAGACTTTGTAAAATTCTTTAAAAGTATATTATAACATAATTAATAGTAGTTTATGTAAATATGTATAGAGGCTTTGTAATTTGATATGAATTTTTAATAATTTATTTAAGCAGGTCAATATTTAGATTACAACAATGAATAAGAATTTGGTGGACCGTATTCTGAATGCATATAAATCAACTGAGCCTCTCAAGATAGATCTGCCTGTTCCTTCTATTAAACAATATGTAAATAAAGATATACTTGATAAAGAATTTAATTCTCCTAGTACCAGTCAATGTAGCAAGGAATCAGAAACAGAATATGTAAAGAAATATGTACATGAAGACGAACAAGAGTACATCCAGGTGATTAGCATTAAGATATATATAATAATTTACTAGTCTAAATTTCATTCGTCTTATTTTGTTCTTGCCATTTCTTGCAGATGAAAAACAACATATTTTTCAACAATGATCATATGGATGACATATCTGAGATATCTGGAGAAATAGCAGTTCGCAAGGAAGATACTATTCGGCTTTACCAAACATATAACTTTGCCTATCGGCCCAAGAATAATTTAGCTGTTCTGTCTATGAGAAATAAAATTGTGTCTATGATTGCGAGCAATTCTATCGTCATCATTCGTGGTTCTACGGGTTGTGGGAAAACGACACAAGTGCCACAACTTATTCTTGACGCAGAATTTGAAAGGAGGCAGCATTGCAACATCATAGGTATCTTCTTTTCATCGGATTTAGATTGCATTATCCGCATGTCCAGTAGAATACTTCAATTTTTTTTTCAAATTTCTTTATCTGTACTTTAATTTTAATAATATCTTACCAATGTAATACAAGAACTTTTATATTTTGTAGTAACACAGCCAAGGCGTATTGCTGCCATGAGTATTGCGAAACGGGTCAGTCAAGAAAGAGATTGGCCTGTTGGTACACTTGTGGGATATCAAATGGGCTTAATCAAAAATGTAAACCGCGACACTCGCATAACTTATTGCACGACTGGCGTACTTTTAAATAAACTCACAAACAAGAAGCATATGATGGACTACACTCATGTTATATTAGACGAAGTACACGAACGCGACGAAGATATGGATTTCCTTATATTGGTAGTGAGAAAATTATTACGTACAAATTCTACGATGGTTAAAGTTATATTAATGTCCGCGACAATCGATGTGGATAAATTTTCAACGTATTTTTCAACGCCTATGGAAAATCAACTTCTACCTGCGCCAATCATCGATATACCCAGAGGTGGTCCGTACGAAATTTCTGTATATTATATAGACGAGCTGGAGAATTTGGGTATTGTAAGTATATATTTTTTGCACGATTAAAACATAATTAAGTCGTACGTTTCAATATAAAGAAAACCGAATACGATCGTTATATACTTTAAAGATGGAGAGAAAAGAAAATATTGCATGTTAATAGGATTTTATAATTCTATAGTATTCTTAAAGAGATTGCCGTTACTTTTCATTATTTCAAATGTTGTTTCACATTGAATAAATTTTTGCTAATATTTTAAAGGTGTTGTTTTACATTACAACTTAAAATAAGAATATTGCTAATAAATAATTGGCTTTATTTCCTCTTTTTTTTATTTTGATTAACATGATTAATGAAGCAGCAATAATGGAAAATATATTGTCTTTTTATACAGATACCTGAAATACCTGAGGAACCAACATTCATGATCTGTGTAGCGGAATTTGCCGCACGTATTATAGAAATTTTCGACGGTATTGACAACAAGAATAATGTTCCAAATTATGAATTCGAAAGAGCCGCTGTGCTAGTATTTTTACCAGGATTTAGTGAAATCGAGGATTTACGTTCTATACTTCTATCAGAGAAACATAAGGATACACAGTGGGATATAATTATTTTACATTCGTTAATCTCAACCGAGGAACAAGAAAATGTATTTAAGAAACCACCGAAAAATCATCGGCGTATCATATTATCGACGAACATCGCTGAGAGTAGTATTACGGTACCCGATGTTAGATACGGTATGCTATATTCAATCAAGACTAAGCAAAGTTGGATTAATTTTACCTCTGTGAATCGATAGAACTACTAACATAATTCTCACTTTTTTCTTCAGTGATTGATTTTTGTTTGACAAAACTTCTTGTCACCGAGCCTGGAACTAATTATCAGTGCCTGCAACTTTGTTGGGCAAGCAAGTCAAATTGTCAGCAACGTGCTGGACGTACAGGTCGCGTAATGGATGGTAGAGTATACAGAATGATACCAAGAGCATTTTATGAGGTGAGTGATAGTTTCACATCAAAATGTTATTTTCAATGTTTCGACTTTAATTCTTTGCAGAACCTATAAATCATATTTTGAAAATTACAGAATATGATGAGCGACGAATCTGTTCCGGAAATGCTCAGGGCTCCACTTGCGAATGTCGTACTTAAGACGAAATTGCTGGATATGGGCGAACCAAAAGCTCTCCTCGCTCTTTCTCTGGATCCACCTAATCTTAGCAATATACGGAATACTATATTGTTATTAAAAGAAGTTGGTGCGTTGCTTAATAGAGATACACAAGAATTTGATGGAGATATGACGCCTTTGGGTCGTGTAATGGCCAATCTTCCGTTAAACGTGCACGTAACGAAGTTGATTATTCTGGGTCATATTTTCGGCATCCTGTCGGACGCAATCATTATCGCGGCTAGCATGACCGTTAAAGATATATTCAATATCGGATTTCACGAATTAGAGACAACCTATCACGAGAAAATGCATTGGTCCGCTAAGTCCGACAGCGATAGCATAGCCTGCTTGAATGCCTTCAAAGTGTGGCAAAATGATAAGGCAAATCGCCGTATAAACAATCCTAACCAGGAAAGAGAATGGGCACGACGAAAGAGTCTCCGCGTGAGATCGCTACGTGAGATGGATGCCTTTATAAACGAGATAAAATATAAGCTGTACCAGTTCGGCATAAAAGAGACGACGGGTCCTGAGAAAATCACTTGGGAAAGTCTTTTTATCGATCGATATTTTGTACTTAAATTTATAATCGCCGGTGCATTTTATCCTAATTATTTTGTCAAATTTCCATATAACATAAACGAACGCATACAACAGATAGAGAAGATGTTAGCTTATCGCGATCCGACGAATACCATCATCCTAAGAGGCTGGCCAGTGAAACAGCCTGGATCACTGTACTCTAAGAAGTTTCAAGAGATCTTCGGACAGCATATGCTTCTAGATCCCAAAGACTATGAAAACATAACTGTATCCTTCGACGGGTCGAACCGCATTTATATCGAATACGAGCAAAAGAGTCGCATAATGTCCAACTACGCTTTCGTTCGGAATTGTATTAAAATCAGGCAATGTCGGATCCCGATCCAGATAAACTTATTAAGTCAGATAGATGCTTGTCGCAAAGCCGAAGATCTTGGGCTTACGAAGGATTACGGAAGAATTCTGTTCGAACAATCTGCCAAACCGAATGAATCACTCAGTAGACGATACATGTACGATAAAAAGCCATATCCAGATTTACCGAAAAGTTATGAATATCAGTCCAAGGTGACGTTGCAAGGTCCCTTTTCGCCGATAGAGGTTCAACTTGTTCATCTGGTGACTAAGGGACTAATAAAACAGGTGAGCGTGGAAGCCACATCGGTCAACTCCGTTCTCCTTGATACCTGTCCGGAAAATCCAAAAGGAATTTTTCTGGTAGCACAAACCATCATTCGAGATTCCAAGAATTTGGGACACCTGACTCTACGGAACACAACCCTCTTGCCTACTACACCTGGTCTTACATCGCTAATCACCTTAATTCTTACACCGTATATGGAACTGCGACGTAGTCCTATGGGCACTTATTACACAGGCGCTCTGTGTGGACTGGGATACAATCGTAGTACAGGAGAAAGCTTGTTTCCGGAACATGATCTGGAAATTATGTTTGACGTCGAAATTACGATGAATGATTTACGAATGGTACATTGTCTAATCTAAATTACATCGCACTATACGTTGCATGATACAATTAGATATATTTTATCTGAGATTTTCTTTTATTTACTTATGTAAGTATAAAATTAAGGCAATTAACGTGAATCATAAAAATTCTGTTGGTAGATTAACAAGTTACGCCATTGGATGAATATTGCTATGTACTTCAATGATAGATCTGAAATTGTAGACGAGGATGCTCATCATGATATGACTGTAAATTGCCAAAATCAAGTTAAAAAGGCATTCAAAGATGTGATATATAAAACCCGTAACAAAATAGATCCAGTTCCAATCAGTAACTTTGGCAAATGGAACCGATATGATGAGACTCTGTTTCTCGTGCCTGCTCGGGAAACATCGAAGAAAAGTAATGTCTACAGTTTACACAAAGCATTAGAATTAAATGACAAAAACGACGAACTTGAAGAAATAATCAAGCATCTGTTGGAATTAGAGGCTTTAGCCCATCAGTAAGTGATATATCATTAGTAATGTATTTTGTTAAATTCGGATCGTTCAAAATACATTGTTCTTTAATGTTATTAATATAATATTAATATCTTGTTGTATTCTTTCTATGTACAGGGATCCGCGTGAGAAGACTATTGGACTCGTTAATTGCAAACTGTGTTTAACGAAAGTACACGGCATTATTAATCTTCGTGCACATCTATGCTCGGAGCAACATATAACGAAACAACAAATGATAGATACAACTTCTGAATTTGGAGAAAGCCTGCAGAATCTTATGGACAAACTGAGGTTATACTAATACATAAATTTGAATTATGGACAAACATGCGGTTATAATGATATATAAATTCGAATTTATGTTTAATTATTTCTTTTGTTATTTTGTAACATCATTTTATTTTGTGCTATGATTTGTATTTTTTAAGTTCGCTGCAATCTCATGTTATTTTTTTACTTATGTGGACAATATAAAAGTAAGTCTTATAGATAAATGATAAGTACAATGTTTTGTTATTCATTATATATCTAGAAACTTATTGTGAATATAAGATGATATTGTAAGAAGAAAGTTTTTTTTTTACAGAATATTTTTTTTCTTTTCATACTTATTTCACAATTGAGCACATGCTCTTTTTTCACAATGACAAATTAATTTACTTATTAAGTTGAATTTTTTTTATACATTTTCATACAAGCTTTTTGTAAATGTTATACAATGTAATATGCAATATATGATGAATTATACATTTGTATTATATTTCTTTGTCAAATACTCACAATAAAATTATAATTATAAATTTTACAATTGTACAATTAAAATTACATTGTATATTTTGTATAATGATCTTTAAATTTCCGTGATTCGTGCAGCATAATGCTCAATTTCATACACATGCATTTTTATTTTTTATATATTCACATTTGCATTTGATATACTTAATAGAATTTATTATTTAATGACATAATGGGAAAAACGCAAGAAATCTTTGTCATTTATAATTTCTAATTGCAACACATTTTTACAAATCGTCTCAAAATTACTTTTACAAATATTTACTTGCAGCTGAAAATCCGAAAGACAATTTTTTTTTACTTTGAGTTAATTGTTAATTTTGTGTAATAGTATAATACAATTTAAAAAAAAAAAAAATAAAATTGTATTAAAATATTTGAAAAGACATTTATATATTTATACATTTATTGAAAATAAATAAAAATAAACATAAATAAAAATTTTAATTAAAAGAACAAAAAGTACATTTTATTCTTAATTTAATTTTATTCTTTATGTACTTTATTGATCTTCCTTGTATTTTATAAAATGTACACAATTATTGATCAAAATTGAATAATCATCAATTCTGATCAATGATTTATCAAACACACAGACTGCAATTCATAGGTTTCAAAATTTTATACCCTGCACGAGAACAAATCAAAGTTAAAGATTAAAAAAATCTTTCATTAAGACGTACGATCCTATATTTCTCGTTGGAGGTAGCGAGCACCAGGTTGAGTATACAGCAGCCTACCAGGTACATTGGCAGCTGAACCACTCACATAGGTACCAGGAGATGGTGGCGGTGGTGGCGGGTATGAACTAGGTGGTGGTTGAGGTGCTCGTACAGGATAACCGGAAGTAATTCCGCCTGTTTTTGCACCCTACATTAATTGACAAAAAAAGAAGTTTAGAGACACATTTAATAATTTTTATAACAAATGTATTATTATAATGGATGTACAAAATAGTTGCCAAACTTAGATTAAATTCATTCCTAATTTTGTTAAGCAAAGTTGCTTTGTAAAAAACGGTAAAAAGGATGCAAAGAAATTGTTTGAATATAACCTGAGGCGGTTGTTGAATTGGGATAGCTCCACCATGAACGGTAACGTGATTCGTCGGTCGTAAGTAAAACTTGTCTTCACCATAAGCACCCTTATGCTCCATCGAGTGTAAATTAGTTACGTATGCTATAAAGTATAACTTTTTTTTAGTGAAATATAATTTTTTAAATAAAATTAAAAAAAATTTTATTCAATTTATTTCTGAATCGCAATATGCAATTATTATCGTTTAACTGTTATCGCATTTCTTTCTTGTTTAAAAAAACTAGCTATGTGAATGTAATATTCTTTTTATTTGTAGCGGAATTTTTTCGATTTTGTTTCTTCTTATTCCTTACATGAATTTATTAATTTAGTTCTGAATAAATGTAATATTGAACTACTGTGTTGAGTGATAAACCATATTACCAGTTTGATGTGTGGTTAATGGTGCTCTACCGCTCGAAAGATAAACTGGTTTAGCTGATTCCGAGGGTTCTCGAGATGGCTGTGATGCTGGTGCGGAATAACTGTAAACACTCTGGCCTGTGGGCGCCGAGTAAAAGTTCGATGCAGAGTACTGATTATTTTCTGTTGAATGAGAAAAAAAATTAAGATGAATGAATGAATATAGAAAATCAGTGGAAAATACTCATATTTTGTGAAAGCAAAGAAGAGACATGGAAAAGAAATTCACTCACTGTTCCAAAGAACTGCCCGGGCATCACCGGATCTTCTGGCAGCTTCCTCAGATTCTACATAAGCACAAATACAAAGCACCAATGTTCAATGCCATCTTCACGACTTAAACACAGAATTTTCAGTAAAAAAATTATAGTATTATCACTTAAAGATTAATTTATGTGGTATTTAAACTTATTTTTTTCTAAAATTTTGGCGATTGTTGTAAATGAATACAAATGAAAGTAAATGAATATTAATGTGTGATGTTTGTTCTTATAAAATATTTATATAATATTTATATAATTTATATTACTTACTAGGAGGAGGTGGATTATAACTTGGAATAGACGGTGGCGGTTTATAGCCATACGCGCTGTGATATGATGCAGCCGGTGGCGGCGACGGAGTATGAGTCCTTTTCATAGTTCCCTGGAGACAAGAAATATTGAAATACAAAATTTCTAAAGAAAATATATTTTTTAAAAGTAAATTTTTAGAATATATATATATATTCTGAAAATTTATATATACATACAATATATAAATTTTATATGTGTGTGTATAAGGTGCCGCAAAGATTGGGATTAAATTTATACATACAATGTGTTAATGAGGTCGAGAAACTTCACACGAACATATATTTAAAAGTTTAATCTCGATCTTTATAGACACTATAATCAATATACTTATATATAAAGATTGCGCTGTTAAGCCCAGTGTCCACGATGCTAGAAATCCGTCCGAGATCTCGGATGAAGAAAGAATTGACCAATCGCATTGATCATGTGACTAAATTGTTTAAATGTGATTGGTTAATTCTTTCTCTCTCTGAGATCTCGGACCAATTTCTAGCATCGTGGACACAAGGCTTTATTCACTGTGAAAAAGTCTATAGTATGTCTAATGTGAACTATAGATTTTCAGTATTTGCAGTAAATAACATAACATAATCAAAGTATACATCAATGAGGAAGTTTCACTTACACTCGGTAACAGATGTGTTGGAGTACCAACAGCAACCTTATAGAGAGGACTGCTGCTACGTGGTAATGGCAAAAACAGTTGTGGATGTACCACTCTTGGACCTGTTGCAGGATATCCTCCTACTGTCGTAGAAACTTCTGAACAAACGCTGAAAAATAAGATAACTTCATTGTACAAATATATCTATTTATTAATTATAATTCCTGTATGTCGCTTCAAACATTGCAATTGCAAACCTGGTTTCTTTTATAAGTTGTCGTCTTCTGTCATCCTCGTTCAGAACCTTTTTCAATTGTAGGAACAACTGATGTTTCTCTGCTTTCAACTGTGACAGTTCATTGTCCAAGTTTGAGATTTGTTCTCGTGTTTCACCTAACGTCATCACATCTTGTTTTTGCTGGCGCTCTCTTTCCTTGCGTAAACGTTCTTCCTCAGCATCAGCTTCTTGTTCTTAAATACAATGGATAATTTTTACAAACGAGTTTGTTAGAAGGAATTCCATTCAGTTAAAAAAATTTGAATCAAAAAGTAAAATTCATAGATACATCTATCTTATATACGATATTTTAATTTTAATAGGCCTTAATATTAAGCACCTTGTTTCTTTCGTTGTCGCTCTCTCAAAATATGAGTCTTCAGCGCCTGCCACATTTGCTCATTGCGTTGGGGTGGTCCAACCAGTATCGCTGGCATTTTTTTTATATTATCTGATAAGCCTGATAAGTCCTCTCTGGCAATATGTATTTATTATCAACAATCAGTTCCTTTGTATTCGCATGAGTGGCTAGGATAAAAAGTTCAAAAGTTTATCCTTTTGTCTGGGTCTAACAGATCTCTCAGTCGATCTCACCAATCCTTTGAAGGTTATGATGACACACGCGTGCGCACACGATACACACTCACGCACTATGGGTGGAAAGGTGCATTCACATGCAGGCGTCAAGCAGCGGAAGCAGCAACCAATCAGCTGGGCGATATAGGCAGTGGTGTAAAAAATATTTTTTACGCCACTGCCTGTAAATATATTTTACGCCACTGTAAAAATCGCCTCATTGATTGGCTGCGTTCAGCAGACTCAACAGTTTTGCAACCGTTTTATGATTGTCTGCTGAGATAGGACCATTCTTCTAGATCTAAAAGTATGATCCAATTAGCGCGAAGGAAACTTCCAACAGTTGCAAAACAACCGTTCTGCTGAACGC
>NW_017257479.1:1220454-1220836 GCF_001594055.1 Mycetomoellerius zeteki
AATAGGTCTGTTCGCGTTGCATGAAATCCCCAAATATTTTTGCACTTAAAATGAGATAGATATATTTTGGCCTTGAAAAGAGAGAAAGCGAAGATGCCGAGTGCCAAAAGTGCAAGCAATGCGAACAGACCTCAATGAGCGCTTGTAGTACTGAATGCATCCGCTGAATGCAACCAGTGTGTCCTAAAGTCATTAGATTAACAAAGTATCGCGAACTGCCGCCATTTTGGCTCCATGACGCGGTTATTTCAAACTTATGTATGAATATATATTATGTATTAGGAGGAGTTTTATGTATTAGGTGCCGTCCGGCAATAGGGGAACTCCTCTTATAAAGTAAAATGGTAAATTAGATATATCAATTTTCTTTGCAATTTTTATT
>NW_017257479.1:1221059-1225554 GCF_001594055.1 Mycetomoellerius zeteki
ATTCTTTTAGATCATCCAATCATAATTTTAGATCTAGAAGAATACGTCAATAGCAGCGAACGCTCACTCAACTGTTGAGTCCGCTGAATGCAGCCAATGTCACAAACGCATATAGGTTATAACATCCATGCCATTTTGGCTCCAAAGATACGTCACTTCCGTTTTTCTCATCGCAGTACTTTGTTAATCTAGTGACTTTAGTGTGTCTCTGCTTTACCGCTACTCCGCTGCGCGAAATGTTTTCATGTCACGTGACAAGGCGCATGATAGGCTGCGTTCCGTTTCACACATGATGCGCATAATGTATCATTTATCCTTGTTTAACATTTGGTGAATAACAAGAATAAATGATGCATCATGCGCATCACGCGAGAAACGGAACGCAGCCATAGTGATAACAGACAGCAGGAGCATTTTAATGAGGTTATGATAATCGATGTAAACAATCTTAAACAATGAAGACCGAAATGTATAATGAAATAATGATGACAATTCGTAATTTTCGAGGCCTGTCGAAAGATTGTGCTAAAATGTTAAAGGAGAAATTTAATGAGTAAGAATTCCTCTTTTATTAAGACAATTCTAAAAGTTAAGTAGTAAATTAAATGATTTGTTGATTAATTAATATTCTTTAGAAATTCTTTAAAAACTTGTTAATCCAACATAATTACTTATTCTCCTTATTTTTAATCGATTTGGAATTATTTAAAATACTTATGAGATTTTGCATTCTTATATAGCATCCACCCAAACACGCTGTACAGCATCTTATCCTTAGAAATACAACAGAAAATGAAAAATAATCACGTCAGACTGTTTGGAAACAACAAAAATTATTATGACAGGTACAATGGCCTTAAAATCATTATAAGCGATTATTACATATATCAGGAAAAAATTTACTTCTTTAAATCCAATTATTTTTAATTCGTTGTCTTTAAATCCTATTAGTTATTTGGAAGCAGTGCAGAATGGAGAGCCAGTAGGCATTCTGCTAAGGATAGCAAAAGAAATCGACGCTGCACCAGCTCTATTAGCACGTAACATTTTAGAAAAATACTGCATGCGCGACAATGCAAATGGTAATAATTAATAATTAATAGAATGACAAGTAAGATAATTAATTTTAAGGCCTTTCAGATCTAAAGACATGTAAAATTTTATTTCAGTTTCAAAAAATCTAATTTCCAAGCTATTTAAGGATACTACACTGATCGATGATAAAGATCTTGCATACGAAATTTATTTGGTAATTAGTCTAAGATATATAATGTTTCATGAGAAAAAATTACATATCTTGGTTATTAATTTAATATATTTAATTATGATATAAATTAATCTACATATCGATTATTAATCTATATATCTTGAAAAATGAAAATTTTGGTAAAACTCACTATTTTCTTTTTACAGTGTACATTATATGATGATCTGTACGGACCTATAGCTGATGCAATGGGAATGTAAGTGTCCTTCATTACATCTGTTAACAGACTTTACATCTATATTATATTTTTTAATATTATAGATATTTATCGAGTAAAATCCTTTGTTCTTATAAGGAAAGAAACAATATTCGACAAAGTGTTTCTTAGAAATTTATACTTTTTAATTTTTTTTAAATGTTCTGATACTTATCTAAGATATGTTTCTCAACTTTTTTGACATAAAATTATGAAAAAATAAAACAAATTACAAAACTTACACAACAGAGAAATATATTTTTTTTAGATGCATAGGACAAGAATATGAAATCAAGCTTCAAGATTGTTTAATACAAAGAAATATTGCATTTCGTAACGAAGAGCACTTACGATTACGAGGCTACGACAAGACTCCAGATTTTAAATTGGAAGTACCAATCGCGGTGAATGGTTACGTGATAAATTGGATTGAATCTAAGGCACGATTTGGTAATATGGATGTTCATCAAAAGTATATGAAGGAACAATTCTTGAGTTATTGGAACAGATTTGGATTCGGGCTTGTCATTTATTGGTTTGGATTCCTTGACTGTCTCACTAAATCAACTGAAAAAAAGTTTATTATAATGGACCATTTTCCCGAAAATATTACATACATGGACCCGGCTTGTATCAAACCTACAAATAGTACGTGATTATAATCGACATAATCGAATATATTTATTTTTGTACAATTATCTTAAGATGATGATTCGGCTAAAAATTGTAAATAGATTTATGTTAAACAATCTAATCTTGGATCAATATTTTAATACTATTTCTAATTATTTTATCGAAAACTATAATTTTGTATATTTTCATGTTAATTATAATTATATTCAAGTCATTAAATTATTTATGCTTTCTTTTTATATTTTTCCTCAAAGTTTCACAAATTGTTCTTTTAATATCTTAATTAAGTTGAGTTATATAATCGAATAAATTAAATGCTACTGTATCATTAAACAAATTAAAATCACAGTTTAATATACATGACTACAAAATATATACACATTTTACAATCTGTCTCATAATGAATCCATTACACGATAAAGTAAAGCCATTTGACAGCATTGTATTGTAATATACAATATTCTCTTTGAATTCGAATTCTTTAAACAACGTTGAACAATTCATTGAATTTAAATCTATCAGATTTTATCTTTCTTCCTGTTTTTATCCGATACTGTATACTTGTCGTAACTTTTCGTTGGATCAAAGGGTTCCCATCTACTCGCTGGAAAAATGTGTTTATTCCTCTCGTACCATGATCTAAAAATATAAAAAAGATAATAAATCATAAGAAATAAAAACTATGTGAAAGAAATTATACAATACAATTACGCGCGCGCGCGAATTGTTTCTTTATTAATAAATACCTAAGTAAAACTTTTCCAGCATGCGATTCCTCAGTTTCGACAGAAGCATCATGCATAACTCGAATATCATCGTGAACGTCAAATGTGAACAAAATAAGATGCCAACATTATGATATTGCTTGATAAGTTTAATTTATTATCTGAATATTCTTACCTTAGTCACGATAAAATCATAGAATGTATAATGATGTGGTAATATAAGATCCTCCTTGACATACATTAACTGATCTGCCATTACTGTTTTAAGTTCACTAAATTCACGTCTCAGGACTTCCAGACATCTCTGAAGAAGCTGATAGATAGAATTACCTGTGTGTGAAAAAAAGAAAAGGAAATATTTTAATAAACTCATGAAGTAGAATTACATATCATATATATATATTTCAAAAGTAACAAAAGTCAAAAGTAAAAGTTCGCGAAAATTTTGTGTGTAGATGAAATATGAATATTTTTATAACTTTATAATTCTCTCTAATTACTAAAATATTTACCTTTCTTCATTATAACACTCCTACGATGGCCAGATCCATCCCAATAACTGAATGTGATTTCAATCTCTTCTTCCTTCAATGCATTCTGCTTTCTAGCCCATTCTTGTCTCAATTCCTCTCTAAGTTTATTTTCCTCCTCCTCCCTTTCCCTGTCTGGCAAAAAACTTGTATCTACATCTGGATTTTTTTTTATCTTCTTGTTACATTGAGTATCATCTGATTTTGCGGATTTTTCTGTATTATTTTTGTCAGAAATTTCAGTTTCAGCTTCAGCTTCAGCTTCAGCTTCAGCTTCATCTTCGTCTTCGTCTTCATCTTCATCTAAATTAAAGGACAATGCTTGAATCTGCCTTTTCTGTTTGTTCTTTTCTGCCTGTTTTGCCGCTAACGCTCTTTCCTTTTCCTGTTCTTTTTCTCGTTCTTTCTGAGCAAGCTTCCTTTCTCGTTCCTTCACTATATTTTCCTGCTTTGCTTTCATCTCATTTAAGGTGACCAAGCCAATTGTGGAAGTCTTTAACTGTTGTTCAACAGCATTGTAATGAGTCGCAAACTTATTCTCTATGTTATGAATCTTCAAGTCATCTTCGATTTTCTTCTTTCGCAGTTCTATTTCTTGTTGTGCAATTTCTCGCTTCTTCATCAGCTGCATGGCTCTGCCAGCTTCGCTGGCAGCTCCTTTGTAGTGTGCCATATTTTACAAGAATAATCAAATACTACTTACAAGTATAGGAGTTTTCTGCCTCCACCAAATTTATTACAAGATTCACCAAATCCTAGATAAAAATATATTATATTAATAATGCAATAACTTTTTAAAAATTCATTTTTAAAAAACTTTAACTGAAGATTTTTATAATTTCAAAATTTGTGATACTCTTAGAAAATTTTTATGTTTCGATAATCATAATGAAATAATAATTCATATACTAATATCACTTTCTATTATGTGTTACCTGTAGTGCAAGTCTTCAAATATTTAAAATGTATTGAACACGATAAAAAATGAAAGATCGTGAGAAATGTTAGAATTCACAGACGTTTACACAGCTCACATTCTCATCGTTCTTACAAGCACAAACATTTGCAAACATCTGCAACCATTCTGATCATATTGAAGTGAAGAGAAAGATTCTAGACATATGCTGGATTCACACTGCATCCG
>NW_017257480.1:0-1270 GCF_001594055.1 Mycetomoellerius zeteki
CACAAATCTTTCGACGACCCTTGCCCTCTATCTCAAATCATAAATAAACACTACCTTTTGCGTAGAGAAAATGAGTCGCCTAAAAATAAAGATAAGAAGAATTAAGAAACTATAACTGACAGGAAATCATTTATCACCATAATGATATAGCTATTAAGAAACATCCGTCACTTGCGATAAGAAACTCCACGAACTGTAATAGAATATTATGTGATAAGATAAATTCCACGAACTGTAATAGAATATTATGTGATAAGATAAATTCCACGAACTGTAATAGAATATTATGCGATAAAACAAACTCAATAAAACTGTAACAGAAGTGCGCCTACGGCTAAGGTGGTGTGTGACGTCGGGGGTCACAATTAGTTGCAAAATTTTAGAGATTTTCGAAATCTCTCATCGAGTCGGGAATCGGGAGGAGTAGCGATCCGGACGTTACAGTCGAGTACCGCAGGAGAAGCTATCTGACTGCGTCGACGTATCGAATTCAGCTGCCGTTCGTCAGAGAAACCCAGAAATTCGATTTTTAAGGGGTCCGTGCTAGTGTGCGGTTAAAGGAGCTAAAATCCTAAAAATCTTCCGATGATCTCTGCAGAAACTCGCTGGGGTGATCGTAGCGACGTCTGGTTGGAGACCTTCTTCGCGAAGGGTGGTAGGCTTGGACAAATAATCTCAGGGGTGAAGATATAAAACTTGGTTTATTATAGAGATTACAAATCACGGAGTGCGAGTTACTAAGAGGATGTGTGCGATGTGCGAAGATCCGATGCTCCGATTATAATAATTATGCTTTTGAGCCTGTGGGGGTGGCTCATTTTATACTTATTCTAGATAGTGGGGGGCAACTGAGGTTCTTCGGAATTGTCGTTTATGTATTTTCTAGGAAGAGTTCGCTCGAGACCATATTCCTGGCCTTATATGGTAATGAGAGTAGAGGTTGTCAATTCTTGGTACAGGTTGATACTATTTTTAGACATGACATCGCATGGCGTGATCTTGTTCGTGAGTCATAAGCTTAAGCTATGGTTGCGTGCTTATTTTATATGAGAATGATATTCCTTCATGAGATTCATTATTGAAAATATTGCAATCATCACAGTTGATTTGTTTATAATATTAAGACAATTATTAGACGTGATTTACATAAAGAGTTTTGTGAATATCCTTCTCTTATATGATTGTAAAAAAGGGGGTAAGGGATTCTTTTATTTATTGTTTCCATTACAGAGTTTGTAACAACCTAACTTTCTATGCGCGGACGTAGCTC
>NW_017257480.1:1515-12281 GCF_001594055.1 Mycetomoellerius zeteki
TCGGTTTCCATGGTTTTGATTGGTTGATATGTTTGATACTGAGTTTTTGGGTATCTGACTTAGTTATAAGAGAGGGGATTAGTAGAGAGGACGTCGAGTTGGCATGGTTTCCAAAGCGTTTTTCAATATTTAAGTAGAGTTAGTTAGTGTAGATTTATGGAGACATGTGAATGAGGCTTAAGGGTATTCTGAGGGGCACGAGTAATCGTTATGAGCTGTCAAAAGGGGGTTCAAAAGCAATAACTGTAGGATTCACTATTGTATATGTCTATATCTATGGATTAGATATTAATCTGTTCTCTGATTGGTTGATTTGGTACAAGGGTGGATTTATGCTTTGTTTTAGTGGATGTTGAAGGGGGATTACTTGGCGAGTGGGGATCAATGGTTGATTAGTTGATTTGAGGATCACAAATGAGGATTTGTGAACTGGCCTTAAGGTTTTAGGGGCGTAAGAAGGTGGCTTGACTTTGCATGGGTAAGCTGATGGCAGTTGGAATGCGCACGTATGTTTTTGAGTCGTCGATTTGAAGGTTTAAGATACTGGTTGCTAATTGGTCGAGACGGATTAAGGGTCCGGTTCGGATTTATGGCTGTAGGGGCGAGTTGGGCAAGGTTCGGTGACTATGATTCGTTAAGTTTTTCATGGTTTGGGAGTCTTGTTAAGGCTGTGGCTGAATTGACCAATAGGGTTCCGTCTTGAGGAAGCGTCTATACGTGAGCATATGTTAGTGGGTTTAAGTACGCTCAGTAATGAACTTAACGTGATCACGTCGGGATAATATTAAGCGTTTATAGAGCATTGGTGATTTTTTAGTGGAGTAAAGATAATAATAGAATAATTAATAAAAAAAAATGTTCTAGGTGTAGCGGGGACGTGACCTGTAGCGGGGATGTGACAGGGGACACATAAGGGATGTTGTTAAGTGTAGGTTTATGCATTTCAGCTACAGACAAAATAACATCCACGTAACCAGGACGAGAGAAATCGTTACCGGAATCAAAGTCCTGTTCGAATCTATTTACTAAATGAATGCAAGCGGTTCAAATATTCGGGAATTTACTGGTTGATAAGCTATTATTGCAACGGAAACAGGAATGATAATGGTCGTCGGAGCTTATTAACGTGTAATGAAGAATAATGTATTCTCGGTCGCGGCGTTCAGAAGGATGTATATATTTGTAGCAGTCTATACAAATTGGATTTTCAGAGATTGTGTCAATAAAATAAGAGGTCATGTAACATTGTGCGGAATCTAACCAAGAATTCTGAGATACACCAAATATAAGATTCCGGCGAGGGATCTGATACGGTGGACACATGCGTATGATTCGCGAGCACTGAGTCAAATAATTTATTCTCAGTGCCTAAGGTGCAATTCAACCCCAGACTGTCCAAATAAAATAAATGAAAGTGCTTTGATTTATTAGGATATTATAGATTTAGACGACTTCTCACCAATAGGGTTTAACTCAACCCTGCGATGTTGAAGATGGTTGCAGCCAATAATTCCTAATGAATCAATATTCGAAGTTGCAGAATAATTTAAAAGTATTCACTTATTATTTGCTGTTTTAGTCGGAATGACGCGAGTGGCTTCCTTCCTTCCTGTCAATGTGGTCGTCTTCTTCTTAGTTTGATTTAAGGTAATTGTTTTACACTCGAGCGATGGTTTATTTAAAGTTATTTATTTATGAGGGTAAAGATCTTCGAAATAATGAATATCAGTTTTGATATAATATGACTATAATTCTAATGATTAAAGTATGAGTACATTTATTAAGTATTATAAAATTATATAGACTAATTAAACGTAGAGAGTTTGGGTTTACTTATATGAAATAGCAAAGTATTGGAGTTTGACGCGTGTTAGACGCGGAGTTGAAGAAGAATGATACGTCACAACGCGGTCAGCGAATTAATAGTTAGAACGACTACAACTACGACTATTCTGACAACAACTTGCTTCAACAACTGAGGGCGTTCTGTTGGGTTGCCCCTTATATACTATGCTGCCCCACTATCGTCAGGGCCTTTGAAACAAAGAGGATGACGTGACGCGTTGGCATATGTCGCCTTGGCGTCGCAGTTTATCTTATCTAATTAGGTCTAATATTTCTAATGCGGTATATGGTTACACAGAGTTTGCTTCGCCCCACGGTTTTGGTCATGCATGGCGCAATATCTTATCTTAACGGCTTCCGGCTATGCGGCGTTGGTGAAGATCGCTTGTGGTCAGGTCACATCTAGCCCCCTTGAATACTCGTGGCGGATCGGTGACCCTTGACATCTGTTGCTTAAATTTAACGCTTGTGACTAAGCTAGGACTTACCCTATTTATACTATCGCATATGGCGCATTTATGCGTGGGTGATCCTCTAGGACTTACCCTATTTATACTATCGCATATGGCGCATTTACGCGTGGGTGATCCTCTATGACTTGAATTACATTGGAAGTTAAATTTGGTCAGTTGCTTACGTGTTGCAAGTTATCATGTGGAAGTTATAAATTAATGGTTTATCTTGTGTAAAGCGATAGTGATTCTGAGAATGTTGTAATATTGCTCGGATGTAGTTTGCTAATCAGAAGATAAGGGAGTTTTGAAAAAGTTGGTTATTAGTTACGTGATAAACGTTTCCTAGAAGGTTGTCTTATCTGAGAGGTGATAATAATTCTTAGAGAGGTTGTTGATAAAAGGAGTTATCGGTACTGGCTTTCAGGAAGGTTATCTTATTTGACATGTTAAGAATAAAAAGAATTATTCAAATGGTGCTTTAATTAGGTTCCTTAATTATTTAAACAATAGTGTATAGTGAGTTGCCTGTGATGGTAATTTGGACTTATTAAATTATCATTGGTGATAAAGGTAGTTTATCGTGGAGGGTAAATTATCATGGAAGGTAAGTTATCATGGAAGGTAAATTATCATGGACGGTAAATTATCATGGAAGGTAAATTATCAAGTTAGGTAAATTATCATGGAAGGTAAGTTATCATGAGATGTAAATTATCATGGAAGGTAAGTTATCTTGGAAGGTAAATTGTCGTGGAAGGAAATAGAGATACGCCATGGTTTATTATTAAAGTACTTATAGTTAATGACATGAGTAATTAATAGTACTTAGCTAATAATTCTTATCTTTAAGTCGCTTAAATTTTGGGGACGTAACATCACCATAGAAAAAGAATTTCTAGCTATCATATATTGTACAAATCATTTTAGATCTTATCTATACGGAAATCAATTCACGATACTAACGGATCATAAGCCGCTACAGTGGTTACTATCGCGTCCCGCGGTCCCACGATTTTAAAAATAAAGATAACACAATACTGTTACGTCCCAAAAATTTAAACATTTAAATATAAGAAAACGCACACGTATCCTAGAACCTTAGCACCTAATTATTAGTAATAATTTCACTCCGTGTATTTCTCCAGGTATTATACACAACTCAATTTTTAAAAACATAACTAATAATTCACAGACGCCTGACGAAAGACGACAACTCGTCAACAAAACGGACAACCCGGATACACCGAGGTCCAAGGAAAAAACAAAGGAGGAGCCAGCGCCACAATGCAATGAAGAAAGGAAGAGCCCTCCGTAATACTAAAGCCTATCCTCTTATTACAAATAAACACTTAAATTATAAGTACACAAAATGTATAAAATACACACTTTATTAATATTCAACATTATTATTATATTTAGACATATTTATTAAAATAGCTTAAGATATTACGATTATAAGAATTTATTAAAATTATTCATTTCATAACATTTCATGGTTAATTCCTGAAACCTAATTATTAATACAAATATAATTCATTACAGAGGCCTAAGATGCCATTATATTACAAATCTAATAACTTACAGCCGACAATTAGCTCGACTAATTCATTAATAATTATTATAATCTTCGGATTAATTTTAACGTCAACTAGAACGTTAATACTATTCATATATAAAGCCTAATTAATCTACGAGCATTTGGGAGCAAGATATAGCTCAATCCATATAAATACAATTTTAATAATAAATTCCTTTTGTCTCAATGCACTTTGCAAACGATATTCTATAACGGGGAAACCAAAACGAGCGCATAAAAGCTCTGATTCATTATTATGATTTTTAAAAAAATTAATTTCACTTACGTTTATTAAATAAACATTACTAAAACTAAACCCCGAAACCTATAATACAAAAGGAGCTCGTAGAGGCTTAAAACAGGTTGAATATAAAAATCAACCTTATAGCGCAATATAAAATGCGCATAATAATTGAAATCATAAATTTCAATTATTAAATAGGTGTTTTACACCTTAAAACCGAAATTTAGCCTTTTAAGCTATTTTCGGAAATATTCTAATTTATTAGAATAATTAGGATTAAGTAAAATAGTCGTGTGACGAAGCGCAGCAAAGATAGACTCGTTACGAGCTCACAGCAGCAAAAACGCGATATAAAGCGAAAGAATGCGATTAAAAGATTTATTATTATTATTATTGTAGATTAAGTTACAAGTAAGATTATTTTATGTGAGCCTGAGTCATTGGAAGAAATTTCAGAGTCCTCGTACCTGAAAAGAAAAAAGATATTAATTTAATTTAATTATAATATTAAGACACTAGAGATTTACTTACCTAAACGCCAAACCTGAAACAGAATTAAAAAAGGTAAAAATTAGTTAAAAGTATGATATTAAATGATAATAGTATAAGATCAGCTGATCCAGCAAGTTTCATGTTTGACGAAATATAATAATGATATTTTCAATTTATTTCCTATTTAGGGCGCATTTATGTTATTCTTAATTAATGATTTAATTAAAGTAAATTTCTGAGTAGAAGGGTCACCGAAAAACTTCTCAATTTAATAATTTAATAAAGAAAGGAAAAATCAAACAGCTGTTCATTAGAAGGAAAGAGTAAGATACATGATAGAAAGAGAGAGAGAAAGTCTCAAGCATCAGAGAAGTTTTTCAGTGATCCTGGCACTCGTTCTGCACCGACAGGTCCAACGGTTGAAGGGGTTTTCCTCAGCCTATAGTCGGACACCGCTTGGTGGGGATCGAGCCGCCGGGCCGGGCGAGCACCTCGGGTAGGGATGCAGACTCGGCAGTTGCCTCTGGCCGTCCAAATCGGAAGGACGTGCTGCTCGTCGCATAAAAAGATTGCATCACGATTGCATCACCAATAACGGCACTCCGCGGACGCGCGATACTACGTTTATTATTTTCATTTAACAATATAATTGTCCTGTATAAACTTTAATTTACCGAAAAACTTATATTTTCTAAGAAAACGCGAGTTAAAGTGTCCGCGTTTAACATGTAATCCGTGTAATTTCGTAAATATTCTTTAATAAATACATTATTAGTGTAATTATAAATCTTGGTGAAGTTATAAATCTTGTGAAGTTCTTTTCAAGAAATACCAAAATCCGAGCTTACAGAGGGCGAACGAAGGACGACCGACGACGCGCATAGCAACAGGCCCATCCGCCGTAAAGCGAGGATAATCCTTCTCCTTAGGAGGTCAAAAGGAGTGGCGACCGTACAATCGACATAAATCCACCAAGTAGTAAGCTTATTTAATTGAATATTCACAAGAATCGGTCACAACCTTAGCGATATAACCAGTGGTCGCATTGAGACCTTAGGGTCGGTAGAAATAACCATCATGAATTTCCCAGTATTTCTCTATATCGTACCCGACGATTTCCCAATCGCGCAGGAAGGCATCCTAGGATCAGACTTCCTACGCGACGCGAGTAACATAAATCTCTTAGAAAAATACGTTGAATGGAGAGGAAATTCCTTTCTCGGAAGGAGAAACAATAATCGTTCCTACCCGCTCACAGAGTCATTTCTACCTTAGGATATTGAATAAAGAATTAAAGACGGGATATGTCCCTCGGCTTAGGCTCGACGACGACATATATCTAGGTGACGCCGTAATCACAAATCGGGACGGAAAAGCGTACCTACGCGTAATAAACACGAGCGAGGTAGACAAAGAATTACTAATTCCTCATATTAAATTACAAGAAATAGACGAGATAGGGACAGATAAGCCACAAGTGCCAGGGCCTAGCGCCGAAATTAAGGTAATTTCATCAAGTAGTCGAGATGAACGCCTGAATCAAGTTCGAGCACTATTAAGACTAGAGCATTTAAATTCGGAAGAGATGCACCACATAGAGAATCTCCTCGCGAAACATAATGATTTGTTCCAACTTCCTACAGAGGAACTAAGTTGTACCAATGCGATTAAACATAAGATCAGCACAACAGACGGGCAGCCTATTCACGTTAAACAGTATCGCTTTCCCCCTGTGCATAAGGAAGAGATCAATTGACAGATAGGTAGCATGCTAGAACAAAAGATAATTGCGGAATCGGACTCCCCTTATAACTCCCCTTTGTGAATAGTACCAAAGAAAGCCGATTCAAAAGGAAATAAAAGATGGAGATTAGTAATCGACTTTAGGGCTTTGAACGAGAAAACCCTTGGAGATGCGTATCCCCTACCGAATATTACGGATATCTTAGATCAGTTAGGGAGCGCAAAATGTTTCAGTGTCTTCGACCTTGCCTCCGGATTCCATCAAATCCCCATGACCGATGAAGACGCGCAAAAGACGGCATTTTCGACTCCCCACGGACATTACGAATACAAACGTATGCCTTTCGGATTAAAAAACGCGCCCGCTACATTTCAGCGTCTAATGGATAAGGTACTAAGCGGTTTGCAAGGGATAGAATTATTCGTTTACTTGGACGACATAGTAATATATGCGAGTAGCCTGACAGAACACGCACAAAAATTCAATAAACTCGCTGAGAGATTGAGAATAGCAAATCTTAAATTACAACCGGACAAATGTGAATTTCTCAGGAAGGAAATAACCTATTTAGGACATGTCATTAGCGAAGCCGGAGTAAAACCAGACCCTAAGAAATTAGAGGCCGTCAAAAGCTTCCCGCGACCGCGCAACGCCAAAAACATAAAACAGTTCCTCGGTTTGACGGGATACTATCGCCGTTTCATTAATAACTTTTCACGCGTCGCTAAACCATTAACATCCTTACTAAAAAAGGACAAATCATTCGATTGGCGCGAGCCACAGGAAGAAGCCTTCGTAAAACTCCGCGACTGCTTATGCAGCTTATGCTTATTAAGCCGCTGCTTACTCACCCAGATTTCACAAAACCTTTCATATTAACCACCGATGCCTCTGCCTATGCCATAGGAGGAATCCTCAGTCAAGATGAAATAGGAAAAGACAGACCGATCGCGTACGCCTCGCGACTACTGAACAATGCCGAGCAGAATTACGCGACGATAGAAAAAGAGTCATTAGCGATAGTTTATTGCACGAATCATTTCAGGCCATACCTCTACGGAAATCAATTTACAATCCTAACAGATCATAAGCCACTTCAATGGCTCCATTCCGTTAAGGATCCTACGTCACGATTAGTGCGCTGGCGACTTAAACTTGCTGAATACGATTACCGCGTCATGTATAAAGCAGGAAAAACCAATTGTAACGCTGATGCTCTCTCGAGAAACCCTGTATCCCCACCTACCCCTAGTCAACCTACACTTCCCTTTGTGTTATATGATTCCGATTCCCAAGAAGAAGAATTAGCCGCATTATTATCCCCACAAGATAAAAGAAAAAAAATCACAGAAGAAATCAAAACACACAAATCAAAAGCCTGTCGATATATCCGTGGACAGCAATGTCGTTCAGTCGATCCCCAATGGGATACCAACGGGACGGGAAAACCAATTGAATGAGGCATTCATAAACGAAACCACTCACCCATCCGATGAAACTAATAACCATTATTCTAGCAACATACTAAATGACATTAACGATCCAGAGGTCCCTGACGACACTCAAAGTATTAACGACGATTCAGAAAATTTGACGAACGACAGTGACTTCAACAGCAGCGACAGTAAAACTGACTATGACACGGAAAATGAGGCAACACTATTCGACACAGCTAATACACCGTATGAATTAATGCGAAAGAATGACGTGATGTTCCAGATCTCGCGTGAAATCTTGTCCAACCGTAAAGATAATCTAGTAATATTCATAAACCCTCGAGGTGAACCGCACGACAGAGGCGCTCACGCCCTGAATCAAGCCAAAATATTCCCTAAGGTAAAGGATGTAATCGCGCGCGCCCGACCAATCCCGCACAAACAAAAGTATATAATCGCGCTCACAGTAAATGATAAAGTCTCAGATATAACCGAAAAGGAGATTCTAGAAGAATCTATTTATTCACTTTTAGACATTGTAAAAGAATCGGGTTATTCTCTCTTTCGATCTGTAAGGGAAATGTCGGCAGCGTGCCGTGGGCACGAATTCGTGAAAACTTGTATAATATACTAAGTCACTCGGGAATAACAATAACCGTTTGTAAGAACGAGATAGTTACGCCACCACAAAACCAGTGGCAAGATATCGTAAAGGAACATCACGCGTCCGCAATAGGAGGACATAAAGGAGTAACGAAAACTTACAAACGCGTTAGATACAAATATTTCTGGCCCAAAATGAAGGCATATATTCAACAGTACATACAACAGTACGACACTGCCGGAATTGTCAATTAAAGAAACTGGTTCGCAGGAAAATAGACAACCCATGATATTAACCGATATACCCAACGCCGCGTTTGACAAAATATCTATGGATATTATGGGGCCTCTCCCTACCTCCCGTTCCGACAAATCGTACATACTGACCATTCAAGATTTACTGAGTAAACACGCCACCGCGATACCACTGACGAATGCAGGAGCGATCGATGTAGCCTAAGCATTTGTCGACGATTTTATTTGCCTATATGGTGCCCCTAAAGCACTCTTAACCGATCAAGGCACACATTTCCTGAATAGCTTAATGAAAGCGATAGCCAAGAAGTTCAAAATATCGCATTATAAGACCACTGCATATAGACCGCAATCCAATGGCTCCATCGAACGTTCGCATCACGTATTATGGGAATATCTAAAACAAACCGTTGACAATAAGAAAGACTGGGACAGACATTTAAGGTTAGCCTGTTTTTCCTATAACACCAGCGTGCATGAAGAAACGGAGTACACCCCGCATGAATTAATATTCGCCAGAACCGCTCGAACCCCTAGCGCGCGAACTCCACCTGAAGACACGACTAATGAAAGCTACGCAAACTACCTCGAAGAATTATACGATAATATTCATACCGTGCAAGAGAATGTAAGGAAAAATTTAATCTACGCGAAAATTAGGTTCAAAGGTTATTACGATAGGAAAATAAATGTGTACAATTTTAAACTCGGTGATAAGGTGTTCCTATTGAAGGAACCAACGCATAAGTTAGGCGATCAATATATCGGCCCTTATAAAATAATAGAAGTACTCAGAAACAATAACGTAAGGATCCAAATAACAAATTCCATTAACCGCGTAGTTCACACAGACAAATTAAAATTCTGCCCCACCAACGAAGAGAGAGGGGCCACTGCACAACGGCCATCGGAGGACAACGCCGAAGAAATCTCGGAAAGCGAACCATGATCATCCCAACCATCATCATTTTGCTGTTCCTCGCGGCTCAGGGCCTCGTGGGATACGACTGTGGAGGGGAAGGTTTTAATATCACTACCCTGTCTCTCCTAGACATAAGAGAATGCAATATGGACAACCTTAGATCGAAGGAGGAGGAAGTATACGCTCAGTTAATGCAGCTGACAGACCACGATCGCACTACAGTTACTCAGTGCAAGGTAGAGATCGACCGAACAATATTTTACTGCGGTATGAGCTCTCACATATCGACAGTTCACAACGGAAGGAGGGAATACCTGCAAGAATTAGGTGAGCAAGGATGCCTGCCGAAGGCTCCACGAGACTGGAGCTACGCGAATCGCTAACGCAGTCATTGATCTAATCCAGCACAATACTACTAACCTAAGGAGCGTCACCCTAGCAGGATCCGCATCAATAGATGGAAGATGCTCCGGTGCCCAATACACCGACGGTACCTGGGAAAATGTACTAGTTGAAGCCACCAACAAGATCACGCTATCAACCGTGGAAGCCGCCATCAAGAGAGCATCCGGACAAGTCATATTACCATCCGGAACCAGATGCCCGGTAGCTCAAGGATATTGCCTGGACTCCCGTGGGCACGAATCTTACTGGCCACCCGTGCCCATTGATCACTATCATTTCGATCAATATAACATTTTGTATGAAGGAGTAGCCACCAAGTTAACTCCAAAGAGGAATCAAACCACTCCGACCGTCTACACGGTAACTACGAGAGACACCACGTTCGCACTCACGAAAACAGTAGAAATGAACGTCTGCGGATATCAGATAGTTCAGACGGAACATCCGAAGCTATTCATCCTAGAAACCCATAAAGGACGCACCTTCGCCACGAGTACGAGGGTCGCTATCGAAAACCTAGACATCTTTCTTTACGAAAACTCCAAATTCTTTTACGTAGAGAAACACATCAAGACCTAGCTCACTCAACTGTATAGAGATATAATGGAACAAAAGTGTGCTCTGGAACGCCAGGTGTTGCAAAACGCGCTCACCCTTGCCAGCATCGCACCTGACGAAATGGCCTTCCGGATCACCAGGGAACCAGGATACACCGCTATCACAACCGGAGAAGTAATTCACCTCGTAAAGTGCATTCCAGTGGAGGTGAAATTACGGCATGTCGAGCAG
>NW_017257480.1:12595-23333 GCF_001594055.1 Mycetomoellerius zeteki
CCCTGGCACGAAGCGCATTGGGAGGAGCCGTGCAGCCCGGAACAGTTTCCCTGACCAACCTGCTGGACGAAGACTCCATCAATCGAATAGCAGAATCAGCCGGAGTCAAGATATGGGCCGGATTCGTCATGTTCGGATCTGCCAGCGCTGGAGTATTGGCAGTATTCATCATCATCAGGGTCGTTAAACTAATTATCGATACTCTGATACACGGGTATGCTCTACACTCTGTTTATGGATGGAGTATGCACCTCGTAGACGCCGTATGGAGCTCGGTAACGCATCTGCTACTACATCTGGGAAACAACCCACGGGATGAACCAGCGAAGAAGACAGGCCCCTCTCGCACCCCCGGAAACCCGCCCCGTGCAACGCGAAATAAGTGATAAAGAACATAGTGAACTAAGTGGCCCCCGTATGAAAGCCTCCCATTATACCTATAGTGAATTGCGTAAATACCTGGATAAATCCAAAGACTCCAATACGCCAGTATAAAATGATTGACATACGTCAACATTTTAAAATAAGGGGGGGGGTGTTACGTCCCCACTTTTTCGATGATATATAATGTAATCCTTATAATCATATAGCATACAAATGATCACATAGCTTATTATTATTATATAATCACATGGTATATTCTTGTATAACCGTACAGCGTATTCTTAGGTAACCATGTAACGTACTCTCGTATAACATATGTTCCTTCATGTTCTTAAACTGCTAGGATAACAAGCACCTGTAGCACGACCCGACTTACCTCCCCAACGATCTACCTCATCACGATAACTAACCCTCTCATGATAACTACTTGCCTGATAACTTACCTTACCTCAGCAACCGCCTCCCATGATAACTACCAATTACCGACAGTCCGCATCCTGAAGAACTACGTCATCAACGAAGTCGTGATCTTAATTAACAACCAGAATAACCTTATCTAACAATAAACAATGATTCTCAGAACCCTTATCACTAAATAATTCCGATTACAAAACCTCTCGAGAAATTAACACTTGTAATCATTCCTGGAATTATTATCAAAACCTTATATCCCCCAATTAAGAAACTACATCCTATAAGATAAGACAAACACCGAATACTAAGAACTATCCTTATCATACAATAAATATCCCTTACCACATCTCGTCAAGATAAAACGTTCGCCAAAACAACATCGCCGTCAACCGACACGTGAGATAAACCGCATAAATTATAGCTTCCAAATGACACGCAACAATCTACAAACACATTACCACATAATACTACCTTTGTAAACCACGAAGCTACTTATACATAAAACCTAACTCCTGTAATAGTAAATTAGGTAAGCCCTAGCATTAAGAATAGGTAACCTCTATAATGAGATGCACCCTACACGGATGGAAAGGTCACCAGGCCACTGCGACAATAGGAAAAGAGAGGCTCACGCGTGGCTGTCCTCAAGCGACCCGCTTGTGATTACTCAAGCGGAAACCATTAAGATAAATTGTATAACGGATAACCGTGGGGTCGAATAAAGCAACAGCCTGCCCACGACCCGTTTAGAAATAGTAAACCTAATTAGATAAGATAATGAATACGTCGCTAAAGCGGAAACCATTTAGATAAGCCAAGCGTAACATGCGCAACCTAAAACCGTAATTGACCCACGGGTCACAATAGTAATAGGAAACCTACTTAGATAAGATAAATTATGTCGCCACCATGCTTACGCAATATGTATGACACTAGGGCGTCGCCCCTTTGTTCTTATAGCCCCGACCGTAGTGGGGCAACGCATACATAAGTCACGTCGCAATGACGCTAATTCAATTGTGGATCTCGGAAAGACCAGTAGTAGTTCACATCGCGCCGCGATTTTGCATTCCTCAATTCCGCGTTTCCATACGCGTCATATTCAATTTATTACTAAATCTTAAACATACCAATTCAACTACTTTGTACTATTATCGTTATAATTATAGTTATACCGTATTATTTGTATATTCATTACTTCATTACCAATCCTATTATCCAAATAGTTTAACTCATATTGCGAATCGAGTGTAAAATTAAATAGTTAATAAATTAAGAAGACTACTCTCTGACAGGAAGGAAGGAAAGGAAGGATGGAAGTCTTCACAATCGTTCCACCAAGACTTCGAACAATAAGTGAATTAATATTATTACTATACAAATTCAAACACTGATTCCTTAAGAATTGCGGATCGTAATAATCTGGATACTCCAAGATTGAACTACACCTTGACAGTGAAGGATTGTTTAAATCAACAATTCCCTAATTAATTAGAGCACGAGCAATTACTTTGCCTGGACGAATTGGGGTTGAATTACATCCTAGTTATCGAGGATTTATTTGAACGAGTGCACGCGAACATTACACATGTGTCCACCATATAGTTTACCGCACTGCGAGATACCGATAATACTAACACCGTACACCGCGTGGATAAGTACAGCGGCCTGTTGTATGCTCATTTATTACCGTAATACTAGAGACAATCATTTTTGCCAAACGTGTTATAACCAGCTTCAATCAACACCTAACTGTTCATATAAGCTCGTAACGTTACATTACTTATCTATCGGTTACGAAACCTCTGCTTATATATGTTCCAATTGTAACGTTAGATTATTATCTGTCGAATTCCCTGAACTCTGCCCCGCATGTATGGATCACAGGGACCGATTCGAACGACAATTGCTTAACACCTACGAGATTCCTCCCAACGAGGACGATCCCGTCATACTCCCCATAATCGAGACACACAGTGAACCTTCTGATATAACTCATGTGTCCTCCTCGTTCACTACACTCTAACTCCTCCCTTAGAGAAATATCCTATCAACGGTGGCTCGAGACTGCCGTGTGTTGCAAAGCATCGTTTTACATGAACCGTATAAATAACGCCATCATTTGTAAAGATTGCTATTCCGGTAAATCCGCGTACGACCGAAGTTTTTCCGATTATATCACTCGCCACTACATTCTCATAGGACCCCCAGCGGCATTCGAAAAGTGTCGTCATTGCCATATTATATTACTGCAAATACATACTATTCAGTCTTGCCCGATTTGTTCTTTAGTCTTACAAGATTTTACAGAATATTTAGCCTATTCTCGGGACACACCTTACGTAAGTTTTGAACCTACTATTCTCTGCATAGAACAAATTCGAGTCCCGACTAGTCTAAGCGATTAAAAAGGCACCATTTTGGTATCCTCCAATACCATTACCGTGTCCCCCCTTTTGAAGGTATTGTGTTATCTTTATTTTTAAAATCGTGGGACCGCGGGACGCGACAATTTCTATTTAATTATGGAGCGTAATTTCATAATACGTTTCCTTGTATGTACCAACTAAAACATATTCACATCATCAAACAAAATGATAGATATCATTCAGAATGGAAACAATTGTAGAAATTTTGTATTGCACGCAAATATATGTGCATACATGCTATTTATGTGTTAATGTTACAACCAAATTAGCACAATTGTTTATATTATGACTGTATTCCGTAATGCACTGTGGGTACTGAAAATGTACATTCATACTGTAGGCGTGTTCTGATATGCACTGCCAGTACTGAAAATCAACAGTATACGTATCGTGAACTATAGATTGTCAGTACTGACATTGCATATCGGAATACAGCTGTTACGAGAAATATATGTTCTCAATACTAGCAGTGACTAACGGAATGTCAATGAAAATGCTATCAATCGTCTGCTCGATGACTGTTTTTAATACTTTGTCACGTCCCCGCTACAGGTCACGTCCCCGCTACACCTAGAACATTTTTTTTTATTAATTATTCTATTATTATCTTTACTCCACTAAAAAATCACCAATGCTCTATAAACGCTTAATATTATCCCGACGCGATCACGTTAAGTTCATTACTGAGCGTACTTAAACCCACTAACATATGCTCACGTATAGACGCTTCCTCAACACGGAACCCTATTGGTCAATTCAGCCACAGCCTTAACAAGACTCCCAAACCATGAAAAACTTAACGAATCATAGTCACCGAACCTTGCCCAACTCGCCCCTACAGCCATAAATCCGAACCGGACCCTTAATCAGTCTCGACCAATCAGCAACCAGTATCTTAAACCTTCAAATCGACGACTCAAAAACACACGTGCGCATTCCACCTGCCATCAGCTTACCAATGCAAAGCCAAGCCACATTCTTATGCCCCTAAAACCTTAAGGCCAGTTCACAAATCCTCATTTGTAATCCTCAAATCAACTAATCCCCACTCGCCAAGTAATTCCCCTTCAACATCCACTAAAACAAAGCATAAATCCACCCTTGTACCAAACCAACCAATCAGAGAACAGTCTAATCCATAGATATACACATATACAATAGTGAATCCTACGGTTATTGCTTTTGAACCCTCTTTTGACAGCTCATAACGATTACTCGTGCCACTCAGAATACCCTTAAGCCTCATTCACATGTCTCCATAAATCTACACTAACTTAAATATTGAAAAACGCCTTGGAAACCATTCCAACTCGACGTCCAAGCCTCTCTACTAATCCCCTCTCTTACAACTAAGTCAGACACCCAAAAACTCAGTATCAAACATATCAACCAATCAAAACCATGGAAACCGATCCGCCATTTCATGAACATTATTACCCACCAAATTTTATAAACTCCTTTGATAACCATGATCATCTACGAATCACCTACAGCTACAATAACTTACTTTCTGAAACCTTAAGCCTTATCCATATCCACCGCATCTCACTCATTTGAAGGAACCACGCGCTTATATACCTACAATTTCCGTAAAGCATCATTTCCAAGGAATTATCCGTATTACACAATAAAACGTAACTCCTCATTTAACTCAAGGTCAAATCCTTTTATTTAATCATTTTTATAGTTCACATAATCTCATTTCCGTCTTGTGCCGATGCCAATGTATCTTCTGTTAGAAAATGTACTCCATGACGACTCCCATTCTGCAAACGTAAACCAATACACATATAAACTCTGTAATGGAAACAATAAATAAAAGAATCCCTTACCCCTTTTTTTAAATTACAATCATGTAAGAGAAGGATATTCACAAAACTCTTTATGTAAATCACGTCTAATAATTGTCTTAATATTATAAACAAATCAATTGTGATGATTGCAATATTTTCAATAATGAATCTCATGAAGGAATATCTTTCTCATATATAATAAGCACGCAACCATAGTTTATGACTCACGAACAAGATCACGCCATGCGATGTCATGTCTAAAAATAGTATCAACCTGTACCAAGAATTGACAACCCCTACTCTCATTACCATATAAGGCCAGGAATATGGCCTCGAGCGAACTCTTCCTAGAAAATACATAAACGACAATTCCGAAGAACCTCAGCTGCCCCCACTATCTAGAATAAGTATAAAAGGAGCCACCCCACAGGCTCACGAACGTAATTATAATCGGAGCATCGGATCTTCGCACATCGCGCACACCTCTTAGTAACTCGCACTCCGTGATTTGTAATCTCTATAATAAACCAAGTTTTATATCTTCACCCCTGAGATTATTCGTCCAAGCCTACCACCCTTCGCGAAGAAAGTCTCCAACCAGACGTCGCTACGATCATCCCAGCGAGTTTCTGCAGAGATCATCGGAAGATTTTTAGGATTTTAGCTCCTTTAACCGCACACTAGCACGGACCCCTCAAAAATTGAATTTCTGGGTCGTTTCTCTGACGAACGGCAGCTGAATTCGATACGTCGACGTAGTCAGATCGCTTTTCCTGCGGTTACTCGACTGCAACGTCCGGATCGCTACTCCTCCCAATATCCGACTCGACGAGAGATTTCGAAAATCTCTAAAATTTTGCAACTAACTGTGACCCCTGACGTCACAGAGCAAAAATTTTTGGTGTCAGAAGTGGGATCTGTTGCTAGGAAGAACGGGAATCCCCTGCTCTACAGGAAATCTCCGGTGAGAAACAGACCAAACAACTCGCGAAGAACGTAACGAAGACATTTCAAGAAGCCAATCTCGCAAAAAACCAAGCCAACTCTCAAGACCGCAGCAGTTCCAATTTCTCTATACAACTCACCAACTCGATGTTCTTCGCCACTGCAATTCTCGCACTAGCCATCCCCGTCTGTTTGTAAGTACTGATTACCTCGCGAACACTAATATCTGTAACCAATTCACAAATTCAAGGTTGTCGGAATTAAATTCGAATTCTTTTAGAAATTGAACAATAATAATACAAAATGACTAACAACGACGATTCAGTAAACACATTAGCTCAACAAATTGGTAATCTAAATATGCACGACAACGTAAGACCAATGAATCCACCTTATATCACTTTACGAGATGCCGCCAAAACTATTCTCCCTTTTGACGGAAAAACCATGCCTGTGTTACAATTCGTTAACAGCTGTATGCATGCGAAAAATATGGTGAACCCTACAGCAGAATACGGCTTAGTGCAAATGATAAAAAATAAATTACTAGGACCAGCTTTACGAGTCGCTCTCAGTGAAGAATATAATAATATTGATTCTCTTATAACTGCGTTGAAAGCACGTTTTGCACCTATATATTCAACACCGCAATTGTACGGTGAACTGTCAAAAATCGCGCAACTTCCCGAAGAAACGGTCTGCGACTACAGTAGCCGCGTATCTACAATATTACATCAACTGAAAACCTGCTGTCAAGCTAGTGGAGAACCATTAACTCATTTTGCGGAAACCAATGCTGTGAAGAATTTCTTGACTGGACTACACTCCGACATATATAACCGTGTTACATGACTGTTAAAATTTAAACAACGCCATCGAAGCCGCAATAAAAGCCGAAGTAAAGTACAATGAACATAAACAACGGATGCGTGTGACACAAGGACTTATTCAATCTATCAGGTGCAACGATTGTCTTGGATACGGACACGATACACACTCATGCAGTACAATAAATCCATCCATGCAAGTTACGCATGTCCAATGGCACATACTAAATATGCACATACTGTCATAATTCGGGACATATTCGCGCTAACTGCTGAACTCTTCTGCAACAAAATCCGCGGATAAACCAGAACATTAATAATTTTCAACGAAGGCAGCTTAACAATTACTATCCACGAATGTCACCGAATAATCCGCGAAATAATTATCGAAATTATAATAATTCGACAGCCCCTCGTGGACCACAAAATCAGGAATTATCCTGCCGATATTGCAAAAATCCTGCACACACGCTCGAACAGTGCCATAAACGTCAATACAATAATAACCAACGCGACAATCAACGAAATACGAATTTCCGAGCACCGCAAAATACACGTAACTCGGGAAACGTAGAAAGGTCGGCACGGCAAGGCGTAACTGTCAACGACCATGCCCAAGTGCGGCACGTGGAAACACGTGGTGAACCTCACCAATGCAACAGCTCTTATCGACTCAATAATGCAAGAGAACGAAATGCAGATCTAGATTTTTCTCTCCAAGGCAGCGAATCAAAAAAACTCGTATACAGACGCATGGCTTACAAACAGGAAACTTAACAAACCTCCGTGTGTTATTCTACGCAGTATCGATATATGTAACGAACATCTCAGAAACTTTATGATAGACACTGGCTCCGATTTGAACCTTATTAAACGATTAGCCTTGAAGGAAGAAGTTGAGATAGACACGCTAAAGACTATTGAATTAAGTGGCATAACTAGAGGTAGAACTCGGACGATAGGTGTAGCTACATTGCACATCTTCGATACTTCGATCCCTTTCCACATCGTCTCTGATAAATTTCCGATCTTTCCCGACGGAATATTAGGCATGAAATTTTTTCAAAATCAGCAAGCAACAATAGACTATCTTAGGAAATGTCTACTTGTGAAAGGCGTCCCCTATTTCTTCCATTATAACGAAACAGTAACCATCCCTGCACGCACGCGTAAACAAATTTATATACGTATTGCAAACCCAGAAATCAAACACGGATATGTACCGAAGTTGAATGCTGGACCGCAGATTTACTTAGGTAACGCCGTTGTGTCAAATCACGATGGTAAAGATTATCTGTACGTTATAAACACCTCAGAGGAAGATGTTATAATGACAATTCCTGCTGTGTGCATACTTCCTTTTGACGAAAGAGACAACGACTTAGGAGAAAAAATTGAGACTTCAATATTGAACGACTCCCATAGACCAGTCGAGACTCCGTTAGCGGACGCCTCCTGCGAAAAGGTAGAGACTTCTTTCACGAATGACTCCGATACACTCCACTCGTGTTCTCGAATGCAAAAAATTATGCCACTATTACGGCTCGATCACTTGAATAAAGAAGAAATGGCAAATGTAATTAAACTAGTAACAAGACATTCTGACAGATTTCATTTACCGAACGATCCCCTCCGAGCAACCAATGCCGCAAAGCACGGAATCCATACCACAAACGATCTCCCAATCAATGTGAAGCAATATAGATATCCGCAAATCCACAAAGAAGAGATTCAACGTCAAGTAGACGACATGTTACACAAAGGCATCATTAAAATCTCTAATTCACCTTACAATTCCCCGCTCTGGATCGTACCGAAGAAAGATGATTCTAAAGGAAACAAGCAATGGAGACTAGTCATATATTTCCGAGTACTCAATGAAAAAAAAATTGGAGATGCATACCCTCTACCGAATATAGTTGACATACTCGATCAGCTAGGCAACGCAAAATATTTTTCTATCTTTGACTTAGCGTCAGGATTTCACCAAATACCAATGGACGAAAGAGACAAACATAAAACAGCGTTTTCCACTCCCTACGGACACTTCGAATACTCACGTATGCCATTTGGATTAAAAAATGCACCCGCTACCTTCCAACGACTTATGGACCAAGTTTTGACAGGGTTACAAGGAATAGAATTGTTTATGTATCTCGACGATATAGTATTATATGCTCAATCATTAGAGGAGCATGAAGCAAAATTCAACAGACTTATGAAAAGATTAAAAGAGGCCAATCTATCATTGCAACCCGACAAGTGCGAATTTTTAAAAAGAGAAGTGATTTACTTAGATCACGTTATTACAGAAAATGGAGTAAAACCTGATAGCAAGAAGCTAACCGCTGTGAGGAATTTCTCAATACCGAAAACTCGCAAGAATATTAAACAATTTTTAGGACTCATAAACCATTTATTATCACCACGGACGCTTCAGGCTATGCAGTTGGAGCAATATTGAGCCAAGGGAAGGTAGGAGAAGATCTACCGATTGCTTACGCCTCACGCGTACTTAACGACGCAGAAACGCGATACTCACCGACGGAACGCGAATTACTAGCTCTCGTATATGCAGTTAAACATTTTAGACCCTACATATATGGCAAAAGGTTTACTCTAATAATGGATCATAAGCCGCTGATATGGTTAAACTCTATAGCTGACCCTACGTCACGATTAATAACGAGATGGAAACTCAAATTGGCAGAGTACGACTACACAATAAATTACAAGCCTGGCAAGAAAAACAAGAACGCAGATGCATTATCACGAAATCCAGTGACAGAACCTGTAACTGAAATCATTAACATATAATATATCCCCTCGAAGCTAAGCGACCCTTATCAACCTCTACTGAATCAGATCCCGCGGATCATAAAAAGCAAAAAGTGAATCACCCTAACACAAAGAGATCTCTCATCAGTGATAATAACGCAAGTTCTGGAAACCCCGCACAACGTAAGAAACTCAGACCTCACGAATTAACCCCATACACCGACTCCGATGAAGATTTAATACGCCATGAAGAATCCTTGAGTAGCGATAAGGACACAATATCAATCTACGGATCCGACATCGACACTGACGATCCTGAAACTACATATAAAGGAGAAAAAAGAAAACACCATACCAGTTCATCGAATTTCGAAGAAAGAAGACGAAAAAGAAGAAAGAAGAAAATTAAACCACTCGAAGATTCATCAGATGAAAACATTGAACTTGTCCCCGAATTGCTCGAAACACCTTTCCCTCAAAAACCGCCTCCACTCTCTCACAAGAAATCTCTCGAACCTTCGCGCGATGACAGCTCACCTTCGCGCAAGCGAACAAAAAGGGAATCAAGCACTAATCCTTCTCCTGGAAGCAATACCCAACCATTTATTCCCCCACAGGACGATAGCTCATCGCTAGAATTATTTTCTGCAGTACTCTGGTCACGAAAACGGGAAAGAGAAAAACCAAATATAGACTCTAATCCCGAAACAAAAAGGAAACCTGTCCCACCATCTATCTGATGATAGTTCCTCATCAGAATTATATTCTATATTACCTCCTGCCCAGAAAGCACACACCGACTCCACACCGGTAAATAAAGAACAATGTACCGACGCGAAATGTACCGACAGAACTATCGACGGAGATACCTTCTTACCAGAGCCGATGGAAGTGACTTTACCTACAGAAAAATTAGAAACTACAGAGCTCGTACCGCAAACAATTACAAAGATTCCAACACCGCCTTATCAAAGCGACAACGATAACAAAACAATCACACGATCACACTCTACACCTCACAGTTCACACCCGAAACCGACAACTAAGGCACCGATCGAATATGAAGCAATTCCTTCCACATCAAAAGGCATAATACATTTTCCCGAACCTATAGACTACGAGATAGAGAGAGATAGACGCACTTCACCCCCAATGCCTTTGACATACC
>NW_017257481.1:0-8372 GCF_001594055.1 Mycetomoellerius zeteki
AAGTAAGTTTCTCTGGCGCACCCTGTATTACCACAGTTTTGGAAAGATTCTATCAGCGCGCAGATCACTGTGAGAGACTATACGATATCAAAGGGGTTCAACTGTTTCATAAATAAATATAAATTAATTTTCATAAAATTTTTGATAACAAAAATAAACTAAATATAGATTAGACATGAATTAATTGAAAGTTTCATAATTTTTCTTTGAAAACCTAATTACCCTTAAATTCCTTTTTTAAAATAGTTGCAAAAAATTGTTGTTACTTAACATGAATTTTAACTGCTATGTGTATTCAATTGGATGCACCTACGTAGAGCCAGGATGCCGCGTATATCAATTTGAATGCACATACATTTTCAACTTACTATCATTTTTAAATAAAGAATCGAAAACATTTTTTGTATTGATTTTATATGTACATGTTGTAAGAATATATCTGAATTATTGTGAATTCGGAAGAGGTTTATTAACTTATCATTAAACGAAAACTTTTTGGTAATTATTCGAATTAACGTACACCGCGCCGATGACCTTGACCTTGACATATGTTGTCAAGGACATGATTCTGAATGACCTTCGAAAGGTTTTAGGCGGTTACTGTTCGTTCCAACGTTCAAATTAGGTTTAAAAGATAATGTCTTATTTCTGCTATATATTGACGAGTATACAATTTTCCATGCGAAGAGAGGTTCACCTCACCTTCTACACTTGTCTAGCACGACTTTTCATGCGAAACGAGATCCACCTCTCTTCGCGTAGAAAGTTGGTCGCTCCTAGACAGAGGGGAAGGTCGGACGGACCTAGCCTCGCATGGAAAGTCGAGCACCCCTACATAGGGTGAGGTGGGGTGAACTTCTCTTTAGATAAATTACTGAAAAAAATCATGTCACAACGTTACATGATGAAATCATGTAATTAGAACATGTAAATCATGTAACGGATTGTTCCAAATCAGTACGTGATTTTTAAAATGATGTAATTGGTAAAATCACATGTTATTACAACTAATTTCATGTATCATGTAATGTTATAGTTATAGAATTTTAAAGAATTGAATGATAGAAATAGAAGAAAAAAGAACATGTCTGTGACTTTTCAAAATACGTAATTTTAAAATCATGTAAAGGTCCCACAAAGAGGATGTTTGTACGACGGCAAATTGCTTGATCATTGTATTAATGCATTACAATTCTTCGATGTCTTCTGAATTGTCTAGCGTGTGTAACAAAAATACCGATAAGCGGAATTTGCAGTCCATGCAATTTATTCATTTTCCAAGAAATATAGTGAGTATGTTATTCGATACCCTTATTGAAGTAATGCGTACCTACCAGACAAAGAAAGCTCACCGTGGAAGTTTGGCATATAATAGAAAGCCTAAGTAATAAATGTATTTTAACTTTCAAACATTTGCCATTTCGAATTTTATTGATATCAAGATAATAACTTGAACATACTTTATATTTTTTTAGTGGATAAAAATTATATATGTATCCATTCTGTACTTTAGGGGAGACTGGAGCTAATAGATTATAGAGGTAGATGGACCGAATCTACGTTAAAAACAAAAGACTGGAGACACGCGTAAACGTTTCTGAGCATACAATAGAAACTGCTGCTCAGAGTCACCCGAGTCACCTGTGACGTGAACCTATATCGTTCGAAAGTCGTGATACATTTTTGAAAAATCGTAAGTTCACATACCTTTATTCTTGAAAAACTTCCTGTTTTACAATTATATATGTAATTGTCTGAGGTGTTGACTAAATTGTTTATTTACTTAAATCTTCCTGAAATCATTTTATTATCTAATTATTTTACACATGATGTAGATAAATGTCTGAGAACAATTTTATAGTAAAACAATTATATTAAACATTTTTAAAAAAATGTCTTGAATAGTTTTTTAAATATGAAATTTTACTCAAAAAGAGTGAAAAATGTCATTTTTTTAAGAAGTGAAATATTTTCTTTGTTCTCAAAAAATGGCCGTATTTTCACTCTGTTAGAGTGAGATTTTACTTCAAGAAATTTAGAGAGAGAAAGAGAGTAGATTAAACATGAATTAATTAAAAGTTGTATAATTTCTTAAAAAAATTAATTATTCCTGAAATTTTAAAAAATTTTAAATTAATTGCAAAAATTGTTATTATTCTTTAATTACCATGTGCATTTAATTGAATATACATCTATATGTGAATTCAGAACGATACATGTTTCAACTTATATACGTATCATTTACAAAACACATGTATATACATTTTATATTTACTATCGTTTAAGTAAGAGAAACTAATTGTGGTCAAAGCTAGATGTTGGAATAATATTTCTGTATGTATTTTAAATGTATTTATCTTAAATGTATATATGATTGTGCGTGGATTTTTTAACTTGTAGAGTTATCAAAAAAATTGGCATCAAAATCCACTCTTGTGAGTGTTTGTATTAAATTGATACTTGGCAAACTTTTAGTTTCAACTATAAAGAATAATTAAAGCAACATTTTACTGCTTAAACTCATGTTCTTGCGTAAGTTATACAGCGTAAAAGCAAAAGTACGTGCTCTTTGGCGGTTTGACTTTACATAGTGTTTCAATATCTTACATGCACATACCACATTTTCTTAAAAATTATTAATTGAAAACTATAAGAATCAGTATGTTCTGAATACATTTTCAACATTTTACATGCTTACAATTATTATTTTTATATAATAATAACAATGTATATAACAAATGAGTCCAAGTTTTATGCTGAACAAAAATGCTTACATGCTACATAAACTTATGGCGTTTTGTAATTAGTAATTGTTTATTTATTTAAACCCTTCTTATCTAACTATTTTGTTATCTAATAATTTTTTGTATAAATAGTACGTTTACAGATAATAATAATAATCTGAGCGTGACATTTCTTTGTCATAAATATTCAAAATTACAATAAAAAACTGAATATGATTAAAGAAACTGCAATATATTGAAATATAAATGTATATTCTGTTTCATTTATCTACATGCCATACGATATATAATAAACAAATAATATCATATAGTAATCGGATTATTCCACTGCCATCTGTATAAACGATATATATGACAATGCAGTTTTCAGAATATTTGTAACAGTGCTTCGAGTAACATAAAAAAATTTTCCGGCAGTAAGTTGAAGAGGGATCTTCGTTCTCATCATAATAAATATGAAATCCTTCACTACAGAGGGCGACAGTTTATGCCACGTTGTACTATATATTGCCAAAACGATCGATTCACTTTGTTTTCGTAAAGTTTCACCCGCATGCGTAAACAAGAAGGACTGCACAATATAGTACTGGACGAAAATCATACTTTTTACTACACTAATATAATCTTGATCCTTAATGGACATAATCACACCCGTTCCTGAAAAGGACACATTTTCTTGTTTTTTTTTCTGAATCATTTCTTGCTCTTAGATACAATCGATACTTTATTTTGGTATTACACATTTTTAGTACAATTCTTTCTCAACAGCACTTATTCGTTGTATCACGCAATTTATTATAAATATATGACGATATTTGCAAGTTTCAACATTATTAATCAAATTTCTGTAAATCTATTTTCATAAACAGATTTAATAGTGTACTTTAGTAAAGTAAAAACGATAAATAATTTTATTAGTTATAAAGAAAATGAATGGCCAATTGCAACATATAAATACCTGAAATCGCAATGAAAATGGTAGTTATTGATAAACGAAATAAGACATTGAGATTGAAGGTGTCTTCGATATTTCTGGCCAGTATTATCAGTTTGTAATGTCTTCTGATCCAAGATCCCAATATGCTACGATAATGATTCCTTTCGTTGGTACTTTTACCAACGAGTTCAATAAAGCGAATTCTTAGGAGTTCTAATTGACCACAGAGGTGCATAGTAATAGCAAAGAAGAAGCAATCGCTTGAACATTCAGCCACATAGATTATGAAAGCCTGCAATATTTGCATGAGAAAAAGTGTTTTGTATATAGAATATGAAACCCTTCCGAATAGGCATGTTGACGGAATAACAAAATTCCATAAAACTTCTGTGTTATTGCCAATAATTACGACCTATTAAAATATTTCAAGATGTGTTATACAATTTTACATTTATAAAAGACAAACGACAAATGTATATTAAACGTAAAATATAACAAATTAAAATGCGATATTTGTAAGAAACGTTTATATCAGTAATAATACTTTTTCAGAATTTTATTCTTTATTAATTAATTTAATTTTCTAATCTTTTATTTATGATAATCATAGTATTCCCTAGTGGTATAGACAAATTTATATTTATTACAATCCTTATGTTATGTAATATGGTGACAATATCGTATAAAGTAATAAAGATAACTTATATCTGTCACAAATAAAACATCACCTGTTGTCTATTTCCAAAAAAAACAGAGGGGAAATATACAACAGCGGCCATAAATCCAACCATTAATTGAAACACAGTGATCACTCGACCTATTCGTGCATATCCCGTCATTATTAAATGAGACTGCTTCTCTGTTGACGAGGTCGACCAATCGTCAATCGCAGATGTTACGTTGACAGCAATCTTTTTCATGTAAATGCGCGAGAAAACGATATTTATCCACGAGTGTAAGTTCGTCTCCATTAGAAGAAATACTTCCAGAGTGTCTTTGGTATCACCGCAGTTTATGAAAAGTTCTATCAGCAAGCAGATCAATGTGAGAGACTATATGATAACAAAGGTTCAACCATTTCATATATAAACGTAAATTAGATTGTACATAATTGTTGATAATAGAAATATATGATATTTAATTTAGATTAGACATCCATTAATTAATTTTTTTAAAACATTAATTACATGTGAAATCCCTCAAATTAAAATTATTAATTAAAAGATTGTTACTAATTAAATTATAATTATTAGATTGTTATTAATTAAATTATAAATATAGTGACTTTAAATAAAAAATTTGTATGCATTATAGACAACATAGACATTTGCATTTATCGCCACATCCTACATTTAAGAAAGGAAATTATTTCCTTTTTATATAATGTCTTATCTTACCTGTTCAATGAATACGATAATCCAACGAAATGTACATACTATATCGTCCTGATGCAAAGGCCATACACCGACTATCCACATAATCATCCTTATCACCGAGAAACCATAGTCCATGCCACTGTTCCAATTTGTCTTCATACCCGGCGACGTGCTAGTTTCGATCGCAAGAGATTGTGACGGTGTAATACATAAAATGTTCAATTTATGCAATGTACAGCTCCGAAAGGAATTACTACAGTCAGACGTATCACTTGTTAATCGATCGATTCTTATGATGGTAAGATAAGTATGGCACTGTAATTTCTGTGATCATACATTTCTGTAATATCCATGTTTTTCCATAATATGTACTATTGCCCGTATTCAGACATAGTCAGACGTTGTAAGCTTCCTTAAATTTATCTTCAGATGTTCTATGAATTATTTCATTGGCTATTGAGCATCTAAAAATATATTATAGGAACCTATATCTACGATAATTTTATCATTCCGATACTTTTGAATGATCACGATTTTAACAATGACATTTCGTTTTGTACTTACAGTGTCTGTTTGATATAATCGATCGATAACAAATGTGCGACACAAGTGCATATAATAAGATAAATTTCAATTTACCTTTACTTACATATTCTTTTTTTTTTTTTCATGTATGATCGAATAGGCATGATGATAGAATGATAAAATTCCATAAAGTTACTTTCTCATTACCAATAGTTACGACCTATGAAAATATTTCAAGATGTGTCATATAATTTTACAATTATAAAAAATAATTAATAAATGTATAATAAACATATAACGAATACATAGTAAACAAATTAAAACGACGTAATTATAAAAAATGTTGTGTTTGTAGCAACACTCTCTTAAAATTTTATTCCTTATTAATTAATTAATTTTCTAAATATATTATATTTAGGCTAATTATAATATTTTTCATAAATACAAGGGAATTTTAACGAATTATTTTTATAATTATTGCTATGTTGTTCAGTATGATTACAGCATCATACAATTAAAGTATAATAAATGTTATAAAGAAACTATTACTTGTTTATTTACGACGATAGCGATAAGATATATGGCAATTGCTATGAATCCAATCATTAACAGTCACAGTGATCATTCGACTTATTCGTGCGTATCCCGTTGGTCAATTCAGCCACAGCCTTAACAAGACTCCCAAACCATGAAATACTTAACGGAAGGTATAGGGTAGTTTTTAAATTGTATATGATAGAAATAACACGTTATCTTTCAAATTTAACTTGTTAATACGTATTAAATAAACAGTGGCCGCCACCTAAAACCTTTTGAAAATCACTCACGGTCATGATCTTGACAATATATGTCAAGGTCATCAGCACGATGATTCCATTAATCCGAGTTATACTACGATCTAGTTCTGTATTACATTTTATTCGTCTAGATAATCTTTATATTATTTCAACTGTGAATGTTGTAGAATTAGTTCTTTTGAACTAAAAGTACGGATGAGTAGATTATTTTTTAAATTTTGGTCTGTATATTCACATTACGAAAACTGATTAAAGAATATTATACGCTACAAGTAAGTAATATTAATAATTTTATATATACTTAGACAAAATTTTTTTGTCAAAACAAATATAAAAATTAATTTTAGACAGAGATATATTTGTTAGATGTTTCCCAGCAAACACAAATATATCTCAAAATCGTAACTCATACATAATCTTAATTTTTTTGGATCGTAACAGTGATGTCAAAAGTTACGTGAATTTACGGAAAATGTTCTCAAATTTGTCGTCCCATTTTACCTATAGTAGTTACATAACAGTGATTTAAATACGAAACGGCGACAGGGTTGACATATAACAATTATGTATTGAGATGAAATGCATATATAACATTTACACAATGCAAAATTTGTTACTGTGACATCACAAATGGGTGAAATTGTTATTTATTTGTTACTTATTGACATCAATTTCTTTGATTTGAAGAAGTTTTTTGGTTATTTCTTGCTATTAGAATTAAAAAAATAATTTATGTAGTTTTACAATTCTTTTTTTAAATGAAAGAAACGTATTTTTTATATGTAACAAAAATTGTCTTAAATAAATGCTATTTTTTTATGTAATAAAAAGATTACGGTTATATCTTAACGAAAAAAATAATCTTTTTATTATTATTTACTTTTTTTTCCAGTTCAATTTATTTTTTATACCTTATACAATTTATTATTTATATAATATATACTTAGACAAAATTTCTTTGTCAAAACAAATATAAAAATTAATTTTAGACAGAGATATATAATATTTGTTAGATGTTTTCTACAATTAAATTTATCTGTTTACAGAATTTTATCACAAGATGTGATCTTATAACATTTACGAAAAAAATTTTAAGGAATTTTCGAATAATTAGTTTGCTTGTAATGTTCTTCTAAGAATGTTAAATTTTTACGCAATGTAAATTAATTGTCAATATTACATTATATATCAAAATTACATGTTAATATTATACATTATATTGGACTAAAAATTTCGCATCGCTACAAATGCTTCTCTAAAATAGTATGTGACATGGTATGTGATAAAGTAAAACCTTTATTAGTAACTATTTGTTTCTTGTTTGTCAATCATAACACGTAAAGCAGATAAATAAGATACTGCAGTTTTCAAAATGTCCGTAAAGGTAGCACGTGTGACGTAGAAAAATTTTCCAGCAGTTAGACGAATGGGTATATTCGTTTTTATCATAATGAACGCTAAGTCTCTTATATCATTAGACGAAAAATCGCACCAATTGCTGTTATAAAGCGCGAATGACAGGCCCTCGCTTTGATCCCTCAAATTATCACCCGCATATGAATACAGAAAGCATTGCATCAACATAACAATCATTATTACAATGCTCTTCACCGTCATAACTATGTCATGAATGTGCCAGGATACGATGAGTCCGAAGCCTTAAATTAATATATTTTAGTTTCTGATTGATCTTTTTGAAACTATAATTGTGTAAAAATTTTACTTTGGCTACACTCTCATAACTCAGCTCAACTAGGCTGATACAATCTGCACGTAGCATATTCTTATAATACGTAAACTTTTTTTTATAATAAAGTTATTATTAATGTAATATTAATTTGCTTTTTGACATCTAAATGTGCATTTACAATGCTATTATAGAAATAATTTTTTTAGGGACTTACATAACAATCCTCGTATATTTTACTCCTTTCTCACACAATTTTTACGTATTAAATAATCAATTAAAGACTTTATTACAAAGTTAATAAAA
>NW_017257481.1:11091-23356 GCF_001594055.1 Mycetomoellerius zeteki
CGTCATAACTATGTCATGAATGTGCCAGGATACGATGAGTCCGAAGCCTTAAATTAATATATTTTAGTTTCTGATTGATCTTTTTGAAACTATAATTGTGTAAAAATTTTACTTTGGCTACACTCTCATAACTCAGCTCAACTAGGCTGATACAATCTGCACGTAGCATATTCTTACACAATACGTAAACTTTTTTTTGTAATAAAGTTATTATTAATATAATATTAATTTGCTTTTTGACATCTAAATGTGCATTTAAAGTTAATAAAATAATTAAATGAATTAATAATAGTTCAACATCTTAACGTTTTGACCATGTGCATTTACAATGCTATTATAGAAATAATTTTTTTAGGGACTTACATAACAATCCTCGTATATTTTACTCCTTTCTCACACAATTTTTACGTATTAAATAATCAATTAAAGACTTTATTACAAAGTTAATAAAATAAGATTTAAAATTGAATATTAAAATTAAAATTATACACGGTGTCCAGTATGTTTTGACAAAGCATTCGTATGTGAATGGAGGGACTAAAGTAAGTCGAAAAATCCTTTGCTATTTTGCAATTTCGATAATTTTTTTTTTTTTAAGTTACCCAATGAGCAGAATGTTTGAAATTGACGTATAAAACAATTTTAAGATACCTTCAAGAATTCTTTAAGAAAAATCTTTAAGATATTCTATAAAGAACTCTGAAAAGACCTTTAACGTTGTTTTACTTTTCGATACTATCTGCATACAAGCGCTTTATCAAAACTTACCAGACACCCTGTATATTGTACATTTTGATTTTTTGAGGCAATAATTAAATATATATATATTTATATTCCTTTTGGATATCATAAACTCTCTTATATATAAAGAAATCCCGAAAGTATGTAATTCATGGACTTACCTGTTATGCATATCAAAATAGCGCTGGTGAAAATCTGAGTTAAAATAATTATACTGTAGGAATCTTCGACAGTTTCCGTGAGTTTTAACAATTTTCGATGTCTTACGACGAATTCTTCAATAATGCTGCTTCCTTTGCGTTTATACTTATGATCGATTTGATGAAAGTCGTTCATCAGAAGTTCGAATTGTCCACACAGGTGCATTGTGATACCGACAAAAATTCCCTCCGTACAACAGTTTCCAGCATATGTCACAAACAACTGAATCACCTGATAGAACGTAATGAGGACATACTGGAGATTGGAGACGGACTCGAAGAGACAGGTCATCGGAAGGACAAACGTCCTTCCGTCGGCTGTCGCGTTTATGAAGGGCAAAAGTCGCAACAGGTAAAATGTAAGAGAGACGAAGCCACAGTAAAACAGAGACAGCGAAATTATTCTCGCCGTGCGTGCATACTGGATCATGATCTCGCGCGACCTCGCATCCTTGATGTCACACCAGTCCTGAATAGCAGAGCATAAATTGATCGAAAGTGTGGATCGTTGTATTTGCAGCATGGTAAGTTTGACAATTCCCAGCATAGCGCTTGAGGCCACCACGTACGTGTCAATCGGATCCTCAGAGGAGTTTTCGCAGGCAAGGTAGACATCCATCAACAGTGTCGTCATCAGCAAAATCTAAAACAGTAATATATGAATTATTGTGGCAAATTAAAAGGTTTTACAACTTTTTATTTGTAAATATTTTTGTATATTTTGTAGCAATAGTAAGAATGAATAATAATCCTAGAAATGTGTTTAAGATGTATAGTTGTAACAGATAAGGCTTGTACTATTTTACTCAATACAACAATGTATCTCTTTAGATACGTCTTTTTATTTTAAAAATTATCAAAAGCAATATAAAAAATATGTATATAATTTTTAAAAATATCTTGTTACAAACTTTGAGGAATGATAAATGTTAACACAAAAGAATCAACATTTATTAAAGAATTTATATTTTGGTAAGGAACTTGTGTTTTGATACATTATTAAGGAGTGACACATTCGGTCGCGTATAACGTCTAACAATAGTAATTCACGTTTTCTGATTTGGTTTTTTGAGAAAAAACAAAAGAATCAAAAATTTGAATTAAGTTTTTAAATATCACATGTAATACTACCGCGCGATTGTTTGCGTATCTCACAGCTAGTCCGAATGAGGACGTGCTTCTCAAAAATGCAACGGAGAATATAAGTTCCTTAACAAGAGCGAGAGAGAAAGAGAGAGTTACTTCTTTTGTAGAGATCTATAATTTCCGAAAGTTTTGCCCGAAATACCTAATATATATATATATATATATATAAAGTATAAATTTATATAATATGTATACATACACGCACTCACACACATGTGTATGTATGTGTATGTATGTATGTGTATACATATATATATAAAATTTATAAAGATTTCTCTATTACCTCGCTTACAATCACAAACAAGTAACGTATTTTTGAACAAAAGATATTATCATCAATTGGCCACACTCCTACAAGCCATGCCAAAATTTTATAACTTGACAATGCGTAAATAGCATCCTTGTTCCAGTACACCATTTTCGAAGCGCATCACGAAGCGATTTCGAGTTGATCGCATAAATGAACGTCTTTAATAGCATTTGGAAGGGTATTATGCAATGCATTAATACTATCTTCATTAATTGATTCACCATGCTGACAACACTAGGGCATTCGCGCATCTATTCTTTGTCTATCATAGTCCTCTCTTATTCTACAACTATTGATCGATAGAATATAGCAACTTTCAATTACTCGCGCGCATCAGAGTATATGCATGTTTAAAGGTCCCACAAAGAGGATGTTTGTACGACGGCAAATTGCTTGATCATTGTATTAATGCATTACAATTCTCCGATGTCTTCTGAATTGTCTAGCGTGTGTAACAAAAATACCGATAAGCGGAATTTGCAGTCCATGCAATTTATTCATTTTCCAAGAAATATAGTGAGTATGTTATTCGATACCCTTATTGAAGTAATGCGTACCTACCAGACAAAGAAAGCTCACCGTGGAAGTTTGGCATATAATAGAAAGCCTAAGTAATAAATGTATTTTAACTTTCAAACATTTGCCATTTCGAATTTTATTGATATCAAGATAATAACTTGAACATACTTTATATTTTTTTAGTGGATAAAAATTATATATGTATCCATTCTGTACTTTAGGGGAGACTGGAGCTAATAGATTATAGAGGTAGATGGACCGAATCTACGTTAAAAACAAAAGACTGGAGACACGCGTAAACGTTTCTGAGCATACAATAGAAACTGCTGCTCAGAGTCACCCGAGTCACCTGTGACGTGAACCTATATCGTTCGAAAGTCGTGATACATTTTTGAAAAATCGTAAGTTCACATACCTTTATTCTTGAAAAACTTCCTGTTTTACAATTATATATGTAATTGTCTGAGGTGTTGACTAAATTGTTTATTTACTTAAATCTTCCTGAAATCATTTTATTATCTAATTATTTTACACATGATGTAGATAAATGTCTGAGAACAATTTTATAGTAAAACAATTATATTAAACATTTTTAAAAAAATGTCTTGAATAGTTTTTTAAATATGAAATTTTACTCAAAAAGAGTGAAAAATGTCATTTTTTTAAGAAGTGAAATATTTTCTTTGTTCTCAAAAAATGGCCGTATTTTCACTCTGTTAGAGTGAGATTTTACTTCAAGAAATTTAGAGAGAGAAAGAGAGTAGATTAAACATGAATTAATTAAAAGTTGTATAATTTCTTAAAAAAATTAATTATTCCTGAAATTTTAAAAAATTTTAAATTAATTGCAAAAATTGTTATTATTCTTTAATTACCATGTGCATTTAATTGAATATACATCTATATGTGAATTCAGAACGATACATGTTTCAACTTATATACGTATCATTTACAAAACACATGTATATACATTTTATATTTACTATCGTTTAAGTAAGAGAAACTAATTGTGGTCAAAGCTAGATGTTGGAATAATATTTCTGTATGTATTTTAAATGTATTTATCTTAAATGTATATATGATTGTGCGTGGATTTTTTAAATTGTAGAGTTATCAAAAAAATTGGCATCAAAATCCACTCTTGTGAGTGTTTGTATTAAATTGATACTTGGCAAACTTTTAGTTCCAACTATAAAGAATAATTCAAGCAACATTTTACAGCTTCAACTCATGTTCTTGTATAAGTTATACAGCGTAAAAGCAAAAGTACGTGCTCTTTGGCGGTTTGACTTTACATAGTGTTTCAATATCTTACATGCATATACCACATTTTCTTAAAAATTATTAATTGAAAACTATAAGAATCAGTATGTTCTAAATACATTTTCAACATTTTCCATGCTTACAATTATTATTTTTATATAATAATAACAATGTATATAACAAATGAGTCCAAGTTTTATGCTGAACAAAAATGCTTACATGCTACATAAACTTATGGCGTTTTGTAATTAGTAATTGTTTATTTATTTAAACCCTTCTTATCTAACTATTTCGTTATCTAATAATTTTTTGTATAAATAGTACGTTTACAGATAATAATAATGACCTGAGCGTGACATTTCTTTGTCATAAATATTCAAAATTACAATAAAAAACTGAATATGATTAAAGAAACTGCAATATATTGAAATATAAATGTATATTCTGTTTCATTTATCTACATGCCATACGATATATAATAAACAAATAATATCATATAGTAATCGGATTATTCCACTGCCATCTGTATAAACGATATATATGACAATGCAGTTTTCAGAATATTTGTAACAGTGCTTCGAGTAACATAAAAAAATTTTCCGGCAGTAAGTTGAAGAGGGATCTTCGTTCTCATCATAATAAATATGAAATCCTTCACTACAGAGGGCGACAGTTTATGCCACGTTGTACTATATATTGCCAAAACGATCGATTCACTTTGTTTTCGTAAAGTTTCACCCGCATGCGTAAACAAGAAGGACTGCACAATATAGTACTGGACGAAAATCATACTTTTTACTACACTAATATAATCTTGATCCTTAATGGACATAATCACACCCGTTCCTGAAAAGGACACATTTTCTTGTTTTTTTTTCTGAATCATTTCTTGCTCTTAGATACAATCGATACTTTATTTTGGTATTACACATTTTTAGTACAATTCTTTCTCAACAGCACTTATTCGTTGTATCACGCAATTTATTATAAATATATGACGATATTTGCAAGTTTCAACATTATTAATCAAATTTCTGTAAATCTATTTTCATAAACAGATTTAATAGTGTACTTTAGTAAAGTAAAAACGATAAATAATTTTATTAGTTATAAAGAAAATGAATGGCCAATTGCAACATATAAATACCTGAAATCGCAATGAAAATGGTAGTTATTGATAAACGAAATAAGACATTGAGATTGAAGGTGTCTTCGATATTTCTGGCCAGTATTATCAGTTTGTAATGTCTTCTGATCCAAGATCCCAATATGCTACGATAATGATTCCTTTCGTTGGTACTTTTACCAACGAGTTCAATAAAGCGAATTCTTAGGAGTTCTAATTGACCACAGAGGTGCATAGTAATAGCAAAGAAGAAGCAATCGCTTGAACATTCAGCCACATAGATTATGAAAGCCTGCAATATTTGCATGAGAAAAAGTGTTTTGTATATAGAATATGAAACCCTTCCGAATAGGCATGTTGACGGAATAACAAAATTCCATAAAACTTCTGTGTTATTGCCAATAATTACGACCTATTAAAATATTTCAAGATGTGTTATACAATTTTACATTTATAAAAGACAAACGACAAATGTATATTAAACGTAAAATATAACAAATTAAAATGCGATATTTGTAAGAAATGTTTATATCAGTAATGACACTTTTTCAGAATTTTATTCTTTATTAATTAATTTAATTTTCTAATCTTTTATTTATGATAATCATAGTATTCCCTAGTGGTATAGACAAATTTATATAAATTTTTTTTATTACAATCCTTATGTTATATAATATGGTGACAATATAAAGTAATAAAGATAACTTATATTTGTATTACAAATAAAACGTCACCTGTTGTCTATTTCCAAAAAAAACAGAGGGGAAATATACAACAGCGGCCATAAATCCAACCATTAATTGAGACACAGTGATCACTCGACCTATTCGTGCATATCCCGTCATTATTAAATGAGACTGCTTCTCTGTTGACGAGGTCGACCAATCGTCAATCGCAGATGTTACGTTGACAGCAATCTTTTTCATGTAAATGCGCGAGAAAACGATATTTATCCACGAGTGTAAGTTCGTCTCCATTAGAAGAAATACTTCCAGAGTGTCTTTGGTATCACCGCAGTTTATGAAAAGTTCTATCAGCAAGCAGATCAATGTGAGAGACTATATGATAACAAAGGTTCAACCATTTCATATATAAACGTAAATTAGATTGTACATAATTGTTGATAATAGAAATATATGATATTTAATTTAGATTAGACATCCATTAATTAATTTTTTTAAAACATTAATTACATGTGAAATCCCTCAAATTAAAATTATTAATTAAAAGATTGTTACTAATTAAATTATAATTATTAGATTGTTATTAATTAAATTATAAATATAGTGACTTTAAATAAAAAATTTGTATGCATTATAGACAACATAGACATTTGCATTTATCGCCACATCCTACATTTAAGAAAGGAAATTATTTCCTTTTTATATAATGTCTTATCTTACCTGTTCAATGAATACGATAATCCAACGAAATGTACATACTATATCGTCCTGATGCAAAGGCCATACACCGACTATCCACATAATCATCCTTATCACTGAGAAACCATAGTCCATACCACTGTTCCAATTTGTCTTCATACCCGGCGACGTGCCAGTTTCGATCGCAAGAAAATTATGGCGATATCATACATAAAATGTTGTTCAATTTATGCAATGTACAGCTCCGAAAGGAATTACTACAGTCAGACGTATCACTTGTTCATCGATTGATATGATGGTAAGATAAGTATGGCACTGTAATTTCTGTGATCATACATTTCTGTAATATCCATGTTTTTCCATAATATGTACTATTGCCCGTATTCAGACGTTGTAAGCTTCCTTAAATTTATCTTTAGATGTTTTATGAATTATTTCATTGGCTACTGAGCATCTAAAGATAAATTTAAGGAAGCCTTAAATTTATCTTTAGGTCTGACTATGAATACGGTCCTATATCTACAATAATTTTATCATTTCAATACTTCTGAATGATCACGATTTTAGCAATGACATTTCACTTTGTACTTACAGTGTCTGTTTGACATAATCGATCGATAACAAATGTGCGACACAAATGCATATGGTAAGATAAATTTCAATTTATCTTTAATTATGTATTCTTTTTTTTTTCTTTCATGTATGATCGCTTATTTTTTGAAATTTGTATTATCAGGTTAAATAAATGATATTCTATGACGATGCAACCATAATTAAAGTCTTGAATGTAAAACTTTTCTTTTTTTTTTCAAGTCAAAATTTTTCTGCTCATTAAAAATGTTTATATGTGGTTCTATTTGTTCAATAATATTAATTATTTTATTGATGTAATTATTCTTGGTAATAATAGTTATGTAATAGTAAAAAATATTATATAATAGTAATAATAATTATATAATAATAAAAAAATATTATATTTAATATTTTTTTATATATATCATGTATTACATTTTTAAAAAATTGTCATATATAGTTGAAATAAATTAACCAATAAAAGAAGAAACTTAAATATTTTCGATATCTTTCGATATTTACAAATTATTACAATAATAATAATGTGTGTAACAAATTTGTTCAAGTTTTTAGCAGAACAAAAATGTTCAAGAATTAAAAATAAAATACAAATATGATTAGAGAAACTGCAATATATTGAAATATATAAATATATTCTGTTTCATATATTTACACACCATTATCTACATGCAACGATATAATAAACAAATAATTTCACATAATGATTGGACTATTCTTCCATTGTTACTCGTAAAAACGATATGTAAGTCAAGGCAGTTTTTAAAATGTCTGTCGTAGTCCTTCGAGTAATATAAAAAAATTTTCCAGCAGTAAGTTGAAGAGGGATCTTCGTCCTCATCATAATAAGTATGAAATCCTTTATTATAGAGGGCGACATGTTGTGCCACGTTGTGTTATATATAGCCGAAAAAATCGATTCGCTTTGTTTGCGTAAAGTTTCACCCGCATGCGTAAACAAAAATGATTGTACGATAAACAATTGGGCGGATAACATACTCTTTAATACATTAGTATAATCGTGATTCTTAATGGACATAATTATACGCATTCCTGAAAAGGACATTTTTCTGTTTCTTTTGAATGCCTATAATTTTTTGCATTTACAAGAGAATCTCCCAAAGTGTCAAATTCTAATTTTGATATTTAATGAAACTTTATATTCACATAAATCACCGCCAATAATAATTGGTTTTTGGAAGTTGGGGGCTGAAGGAGAATGGTGGAAGATGGTAGAAAGGATATTAGGGGAGGATGGTTGAAGGAAAAACTGGAAAAAAAAGAAAGAGGTACTTAGGATGAGAGGAGTGAAAATGAGAGTGTGATACAGGGGGAGAAAGAAAGGGAGAGAGAGAAAGAGAAGGAAATAGAGATAGAGAAAGTGATACGATAGGGTACACTGCCATATGTTAACAGAATAAAATTTGCACAATGAGTAAGTTTAGAATGGAACTTGCGATGGAAGCGGAGGTCTATATGTGTGTGTGGGTGTGACATGCGAGCGATAAGATAGAATTAAGTTTTTCATTAAGTTTTAGTTAATAATTAGAATAAGTCCTTGCGATTTTTGTATTGTTCATGGAGATGTTTGTTAAGATATTTGTATTGTATTCCCGAGAGGAATCAATAAACCATTACTACTACTACTATTACTACAATCCTTTTAACGTAAAGTAATTTTCATCTTTTCTTTGTTATATTTCAAAAACTATTCAAGATAATATTTTTGAGGCTTTCTATATAGACTATTTTCTATATAGAAATTATGTGTTTCGCGGGTTATTTCCGTGTCCATGTCCATTCTTGTAAGCTTTACAGTTCACTTCATCAGGGCAAAAAGCAGTCTGATACAGTATTGTATTAGACTGTTCCTGATGAAGTGAACTGCAACGTTCATAAAACATTAGCATTCCAAAAATGAATGTGGACATGGAGATAACTTGCGAAACTATATAAAAAAATATTTTATGCAAAAGATTTATAATAAAATTAATCTTTTTATCAACGTCAATGATATTCTAAAAAAATAATTGAAAAGAAAAACTGTTTCAAATATAAGAGGTGATTTCATCTTTTAAAAGTTGAATAGCCGTAACTAATATTTTTTAAATTCACTTATTTACGTAACCAACATATTTACGTTTAATAAAAATAAAAATTTGACAATTTTTGGAAGATTCTCTCGTTATATACAAATGATATTTTATTTCAGTATATATTAATACTAGATATTTTTGGTACAATTTTTTCTCGACAGCTCTTATTCTCGTTTGGAGATAATTCATTATAAATATATAATAACTTTGGCTAGTTTCAACATCATTAATCAAATTTTTGTAAATATATTTTTATAAAAAAATGTTTAATACTGTAGTTCAATAAGTATAAAAAATTTTTAGCACCAAGGAAAATGAAATGTGCGATTACGATATATGGTATACAAATACCTGAAACAGCAATAACAATAGTAGTTATTGTCAAACGAAATAAAATAATAAGATTAAAGGTGTCTTCAATATTTCTGGCCAGTATTATCAATTTGTAATGTCTTCTGACCCAAGACCCCAATATGCTGCGATAATGTTTCCTCTCGTTGGTATTTTTTTCAACAAGTTCAACAAAGCGAATTCTCAAGAGCTCTAGTTGACCACAAAGATGCATGGTAATAGCAAAGAAGAAGTTATCATTCGCGCATTGTCCTATATAGACTATGGATACTTGTAATATTTGCATGAGAAAAAGTGCTTTGTATGTAGAATATGAAATCCCTCTGAATAGGCATGATGATGGAATGATGAAATTCCACAAAGTTACTGTCTCATTATCAATAGTTACGACCTATAAAAATATTTCAAGATGTGTCATATAATTTTACAATTATAAAAAACAAATAATAAATGTATAATAAACATATAATAAATATAGTTAGTTAGTTAGTAGCAACACTCTCTTAGAATTTTATTCCTTATTAATTAATTCATTTTCTAAATATATTATTTAGGCTAATTATAATATTTTTCATAAATACAAGGGAATTTTTACGGATTATTTTTATAATTATTGCTATGTTGTTCAGTATGATTACAGCATAATATAATTGAAGTATAATAAATGTTAAAAAGAAATCATTACTTGTTGTTTATTTACGACGATAGCGGTAAGATATACGGCAATTGCTATGAATCCAATCATTAACTGAGTCACAGCGATCATTCGACTTATTCGTGCGTATCCCGTTATTATTAAATAAGACTGTTTCTCCCTCGACGAAAACGACCAATCGTCAATTGCAGATGTCACGTTGATGGCAATCTTTTTCATATAAATACGCGCTAAAACGACATTTACCCATGAATGAACGTAGAACTCTATATTAATAAAAGCTTCCAGAACGTCCTTGGTATCACCACAGTTTTGGAAAGATTCTATCAGCGTGCAGATCACTGTGAGAGACTATATGATATCAAAGGGGTTCAACTGTTTCATAAATAAATATAAATTAATTTTCATAAAATTTTTGATAATAAAAATAAACTAAATATAGATTAGACATGAATTAATTGAAAGTTTCATAATTTTTCTTTGAAAACCTAATTACCCTTAAAATTCCTTTTTTAAATTAGTTGCAAAAAATTGTTGTTACTTAATATGAACTTTAACTGCTATGTGTATTCAATTGGATGCACATCTATGTAGATCCAGGATGCCGCGTATATCAATTTGAATGCACATACATTTTCAACTTACTATCATTTAAATAAAGAATCGAAAACATTTTTTGTATTGATTTTATATGTACATATTGTAAGTATACGAGTATATTATGAATTTTGAAGAGGTTTATTAACTTATTGTTAGACGAAAATTTTTTGGTAATTATTCGGATTAACGAGCACCGTGCCGATGATCTTGACCTTGACATATGTTGTCAAGGACATGACCCTGAATGACCTTCGAAAGGTTTTAGGTGGCGGTCACTGTTCGTTCTAAAGTTATTAACAAATTAAGTTTAAAAAATAATGTCTTATTTCTGCTATATATTAACGAATATACGATTTTCCACGCGAAGAGAGGTTCACCTCACCTCTTCTCCACCTGCCTAGCGTGAATTTTCATGCAAAACGAGATCTACTCCACTTCCTCTCTTCGCGTAGAAAGTTGGTCGCTCCTAGACAGAGGGGAAGGTGGGACGGACCTAGCTTCGCGTGGAAAGTCGAGCACCCCTAGATAGGGTGAGGTGGGGTGAACTTCTCTTTAGATAAATTACTGAAAAAAATCATGTGACAACGTTACATGATGAAATCATGTAATTAAAACATGTAAATCATGTAACGAATTGTTCCAAATCAGTACGTGATTTTTTTTAAATGATGTATTGTTTGAAAAATCACATGATATTACAACTAATTTCATCTATCATGTGATGTTATAGTTATAGAATTTTAAAGAATTGAATGATAGAAATAGAAGAAAAAAGAACATATCGTGTGACTTTTCAAAATACGTAATTTTAAAATCATGTACTGATTTGGAACAATCCGTTACGCCATTTACATGTTTTAATTACATGATTTCATGCAACTGTGTGACGTGATTTTTTTCATTAGGGGAAAGTCGAATGACCCTAGACAGGAAGGTAGTTTTTGAGATTATATATGATAGAAATAACACATTATCTTTTAAACTCAATTTGTTAATAACTATTAAATAAAGTGACCACCAGCTAAAACTTTTTGAAGATCACTCGCGGTCATGATCTTGACAACATATGCCAAGGTCAAGGTCAACAGCACGATGTTCGTTAATCGGACTAATTACCGATTATTTTAAACATTTTATTGAAAAATCTAAATTTTAATGTGAAAAATTTATTTAAAGTTATATTATGTATATACATAATATAATTTTGAACAAATTTGTATATATATGTATATCATGAAAACAGCTACAGATTTATGGCAGCAATAAATACGTATTGATATTTATA